>NW_026623476.1:708270-792338 GCF_030028575.1 Malurus melanocephalus
CTTTCTTTGGCTCTCATCCCAACTGCAAGGAGATCTTGCTTTGCTTTAGTGTTTTTACACTGAGCTTTTGTTCTTGCACTGAAAACCACAAACGCCTCTCTGAAGGTGAGAGGAAAGAGGGAGAGCTGTTTAACTGCTCTATGAGCAACTCATTCCAATAACCCTTAAAAACTTCAACACTCAGTTTCAGAAACCATTCTTCCTTACTTTTTAAAATCTAATTTTCATGTTTAAGGTAAAAATCAACCAGCAGCATGCAATCATCAAAAAATTTATCTACATCACTACATTTTCCATGCTTTCATGCAATTTGAGCCTCGTATTAGCAACAGGTCCATGTTCAACAACAAATCAAGGTCTGCAATAGGTCACTTTGTGAATCTGACACAGCATCTTCTGCCTGGTTGGTGCCACAGCAGCCAAACAATTTGCAAATTGCTCTAAAAATAAGTTACGAATTATTTTAGCCTTACGGTAATTTTCCAGACAGAATGCCAATGTTAAAACCTTTGGGGGAAAAAATAGGAAACACACAAATCCCAAGAGTTTCCTTGTAAAAGCAGAATATCTTTCCACTGGAATAAAAGGTAGAATTATTCATTTGCAATTCTCTGCTCCTTTTGGTAAACAGGGAACACCCCTGAGGTTTGATAATCTCACGCAGGATGAAATAATTCTAACCTCCAAAAAGGTGACCTCACCAGCAATGATGTCATCTCCTTGAAAGGAAGAGAAGTAACACAGGGCTGGTGTTAYAATCTGAAGAACTTCACAAGTGAAGCCACTTTCTAAAAATATTCCAATAATTTAGGGGATGGGAAGTGATTATTTATATTTTATATAGAAGGCAGTAACAAATCCTATACACATGGACAGTTACTTTGAAAGGCTCTTTTCCAATGTTCCCTCCAAGAAAAACAGAAACATTTCCAGGAAAAAAAATATAGAAGTTTACAAATGGCAAGTGCTGACTTTGGATGTGTTTTCAACTTGAATTGGTCGGGTTTTGAGTTTGATAACACGAATGTGTTTTTGTCTGCTACCAAGGGAACACTGGAATTAYTTAAAATATGTAATGAAACTACAGTTAAAAAGCTGAAGTGAAAGACATTTCCAGCATCTTGCTGTCTCTCAGCAAACAGCAGCCCAAACTCACCAACTCCAATTCATCCTCCTCCGACTGTACTCAGCAAACAAGAGGGATAACACAGTTACTAAAAATAGCATTGCTTTCAAATGAAAGAAAAAGTCACGTTCGTGCTTCAGGATTTTGATTCATTTTAATTAATAATGTGGATTTGCTACCTGATTCTGTAGATAATWCTGCTAGAAATGTAGTATTTCATGAAATTGGTGTCACACAAAACCTGCTGTACTGAGAGAACACTGGCTTTGGGGAAATTGGTGCAGCAGGAGCTTGGTGAGCCCAAGGACACGGCTGCACACGTGGATGTGCTGCACAGCACTCTCTGGCTGCACTGATCCAATAAAGCAGCTCAGCAACAAAGTACTTGTCACACACAACCACCATTCCATGCCAGCATCTCCACTCCCAATCTCCTCATTCCCCCAGAAACACAGATAAACCCAAAGCTGAATATGATGTTGTTCTCCACAACACAACAGTAAATAGGTGCTGTGCACCACTAACATCAGAACTGCATTAGTGTTTCTATTTTTAATTAAAAGTGTAATTTTCTCTTTAATCATCAGCCAGTATACTTCCTATCTCTCATATACTTCAGTATTCCTAGAAAAACCTTTTTTTTTTCAAGAATCCTTACTCTGAGGCTAATTATAGCTTTTGTTACTTGGATTAATTTGGTACTATTCATCATGAGTACCAGTAACAAATGTAAGCACTCGTGGTAGCTTAAAAACAAATAGGAATTATACAGAGAGTACTTGTGTTGTTTATATCCTGCTCCTGGTTATGGCCCATTCTTCCACACACAGAAAAMAGCCACAGAGACACTGAAAATTTCTACACGGCAGCAAAGACTAAGACCAAAGGATTTGGCCAAGTAAATTAAAGGAAAAGCAGAGTAACACTTCYTGCAAGACCAGTTCTGGGCGCAGGGCCGTGGTTGCCTCATGGCTGACACGAAACTCGTGTGCTATTCCCAGCCTGGCTGGCCAAACATCGCTGCCCAGATGCCAMAGCAGCACTGCAGAGCTCCTCAGTGTCTTTGATGGCCTCGCTGAGGACACGACAGCACCACAGGACACCCAAGGTCACGTTCCAAAGGGCCACATCAAACAAGTGCTGCTCTCAGCCCTTCCTCACCACAGAAGCTGCACTTCACATCCCACAGCCATTACRACCCAGGAAAAGCAGGTACAAAATGTGCTTTAGGGCACGTTAATAGAGTTCACATCACCAATAACATCAGCCATTCCTCCACAGAATGATGGATAACCCTTTTTAAAACCCACATCCTCCRAACCACCGGAGCTCTCGGTATTGAGTCAGTGGGATGTCAGATCACAGCACTGAAGTCCTTGTCCCTGTCTCTGGGATTGTGTTCTGACCACATTTAGGACTGCTATTTCACACTTGGTAAAATTCCATACAAACTGAACTTCTCCCCAGCTCAATTTGTACTTTCGATTTTCATCAGTGACATTTCAGAATACAAACACCCCTCTACTCCTGTACCCTAYGGTAAGCAGGTGAGACAGTTTCTCCCTGTGCACGTGGGCACAACATTCCATTTTCACAAAGCCAGACCCAGAACAAATGTTTTAACTCACCAGTGGTGGCATCATGCCCTTGCTGGAGGGTGGGATGACGACACGGAGGTCGGGTTTGCGGTTGTTCATGCCAAGATTTCCTCCTCCTGGTGGAGGTGGAGACTTTGTAGGCATGACTTTGCCTAGGCCATTCCCACCACCACCAGTACCAAGTAGACTTGGGGAAGCTCGGGAATTCACAAACCCATTTCCTGAAAGAGGAAAAACAAATGGACCGTAAGACTGAGGAGAAGGACAATACAACATTTTGGTGCTCATGTACCAGTTCTGAAACCTTTCTTTTGTAAAAATTCCAATAACAAACTTCCCACAAGAGGCTGAGTATTGATCAATCGAACAAACACAAACCACTCTCACCAGGGGATCAATATGTAAAGGGAATATCACTTCAAGGGCATGCTGTGGCAGCTTAAATGCTGAGAAGAGCAAATTGCCAAAGAACTATTTCTAATAACATCCGCTGCGTTTGTTTTGCCCTTTGAAGCTCCTCCAGGCTGAGCCTGCAGAAAAGTGAGGGTTTTGCACAGCCCCACTTGGTCCCCACCCCCCCAGAGAATGGACTGCACTCAACTGTTGCCTGTGAGAATGAAAGATCAGCTCTTAAAGTCTCTATTTCTGAAATTTATTCTTCATATACCTCCAAGATCTGTAGGACTAATTTCAGACTAATGTCTGATTATCATATTTTGCAACAACGAGGGGAACAAATCCTTTTCCTTCAAATTCATTCCAGCTCTACACATCACTTATGCCCATAGGTTTATTTAACAAAGTCTTTCTTTGTCTTACTCCTGCTACTCATTTTAAGTGGAATTAGACAAGCCAAAGCCTACAGGTCYGAGATTCAGCAGTAAAATCTCCAAAAGCTGAATATGCTCAAGGCAGAGGCCCCAGCTTACACTCAGAACTGACCAGAAAACAGTGCCAAGGCAGTAAATCAGTGAAGTGCCCAGTATTCTATTTTCCCATCCTGACAGAAGCACCAATCATGTTAACCAAAATACATTTCTCAGAAAAAAAATTTAAAGCCACATTCCAACACAGAATCACATTTATAGCAACAATTCCCAAAATACACAAACCTTATTCAGCTCCAAACAGAAAAAAAAAAMCTGTTAAGGAGAGTTTTGCAACAGGGAACCCCATAGTTCACCCTACAGAACCTGTGTGTGTGTGTGTATAAATAAACACAATTCATAGTAAGATTCTGTTTGCACTAATACTGYGGTTCTGAAAGCAGCTTTTATAGCCACAATCAGGGAAAAGTCTACGAGACAAAGTTCACAGTGTGGGAAATTCTCTCCTAATCGCCCATAGCGCCACGCTGGCATGAATTTTGCATTATTATTCTAATTTGAATAGGCCCCTATGCCCAATCCAATTTTATTGCATTAAATACATATTAATYTAAAAGCAATTAAAATAAGAAAGTTGTCAGTGTCACATTCTACCTTCTTTAGCAACGTTTTTAATGCCTTTAAAAGCACAGCAAGAAGGAAGAACAGCAACATTTATCAGTAAGGACACAAAACTTCATGAAGGTGCCTGGTTCTACCAAGGTACTCAGCCAGGGCACACTGAGACCCTCAATGGGAACTCACCAGGAAGCTGCTGAGGAAGCCTACTCTGGATTTACTCACTATGTGCATTTCCTTCTGTGCCAAAAGCCTGACCATACATGGATGATCTGATATGTCCCTGGAGTTTTCCAAGGTTAACAGAGCAAGAAGGAGTTATTCTAATTTAATACTTTCCTGATGCATTTGTATAGGAGGTATGGGAATATGACTTTTAACTCAGAAGTTATGGGAGAAAGAAGGAACACAGCARAAAATAAAGTTTTTAATGTCAGCATTCTTCCTTCTGTATTAAAAAMCACAGCAAAAACTAATTTTGTGATCCATATTCCTCAGCAGAAAACAGCAGAATTTATTTGGATGCTTCTAGGTTAGTAATAAAATTTAGTTGGGAGTGGTTAAAAAGTTGGGCTGAAGCTCAGAATACACACTAGAGTTAAATTTACTCTTGACTGGTAGGAGAAAACTCTCCACAGCTGGGTCACRTGGAAAAACCAACAAGCCAAAGGAGAAATTAAGTTCTGTGCTACCCTTAAGGTTCCTGAAACAGAGAGAGTTTTCGTAGAATCATGATTTTGTTAACACAGTCATGCATCAATTCCTATCCATTATAAATGAGCGCAGCATGAGTTACAGCCAGCCCCAGAGCATCAGACTGCCAGAGACATCCTACACAATGGACAGGGTAAAAATGAAATGCATTTGCAAACAGACACTAGGGAGGAAAAATGTAAGAAAATGGCATCATTTTTACCAAATTCTGTCTGAAACTTAGTTACCTCCCATTTTSAGCAAAAATGCCAGAACATTTAAMGAACTTACTGTTATAAYAGAAGTAAAGTCTGGGCTTTAATGYAGTAACAAATAGCATTTTATTACTCACTGGGGCTGTCAGTGTTACCTTTCCATGGCAGGGCTGAGGAGTTCTGAGCAGAGTTTAAGCTGCACAACAATCCCACTCTGAACAAACAATGGGGTTCTGTGCAGCACTTTGGTCCATCCTATGATACCATTTCCTGTCCTCTGCTTGCAAGTATTTCAGTAGCCTGTGTGTTAAATCTGGACAGTGTCTTTCTTCCACACCCAACCCAGTCATTTCCTGAGCCCTTATTCCAAGGCTCTGCCAATCCTTCAGAAACATTTCATGCTTTCAGTGGTGCTGTCAAAAACAACAAACTCCCTGCCACTGACTGCTCTGCGTAGTATCAGGCAGCAGCAGGGCAGAGTTAAAGCATTTCTTCTGACAAAAGGCTGCACATTTCTTAGAGGAGTACTTAGAATATATTAAAAATGGGAGGAAAACAAAAAAAAAATCTTAAGTGTTCAATACTATGGGTATGAATCTGCTAGCAGCCCTTTGTGATAAAGAGCTGGCACTGAACACTGGGCAAACACTGGAGTGTCTGCATCCATTATCTGAAGCATCATATGCTGGGGCTGCAATAAGAGTGCAGAATATTCATTTTTAGTATGAAACTTCATGCCTTTTTCCTTTTAATAATCTAATARGAAAATCAAATTACCAGTTAAGAGTGAAAGGATAACTAAACGTGTGGTATTTCTTAGAGCAAGGTCAGGAGCCAGAAAAAGATAATGAGTACAGGATGATGCAACTGCAGGGCCCTTTGCCAAACTGAGCCCTTAATAACTCCATAAATTCCACTTACTATTTCATATAATACAGAAATTGTTTCTACTCTACCCACTATACATCTTCCCTAAAGACAATATTTYATGTTTAAAAACATTTTCCAACTGAAAATGGAAACAATATAAAATACTACATATGTGTAAAAATATGACTGCTTTCAGTTCAGAAGGAAGAGTTTTATTTAATTCTAATTCCTTAAAACAGACGTGAAAGCATGTTCAAAACAGTCCTTTGGAAAACAGACACCAATGCAAATATAAGCTCTCAATTATATGAATCATAATTTAATTAGATTTGATGATAACAAACCCTGCCAACGTACATTAGTCTACTTCTTGTTTAGTCAGAAAGTGTTTACTTTTGAAGCAACTTCTTTTCTGAAGCGAAATGTTACAACCTACCCATGATACCAACTGGATATTCTGCCTTCAGAGACATAATACAGCTTAATCTCATTTACTGTCCTGCAGCCCAAGACACAGCATTCAATTACATGAGCCAGACTCATATTTCACTGTATAAATCACATCAGCTGAAACAATGAACACACGTGGCTGGAAAGTACTCAATGTACTTATTACTACTCAAGGAATAAATTACAGGCATTGATGCCATTAATCTTTTTTTTTTTTTTTGGTCGTTCACTTTGGAGAAACTGAACAGTTACACAAAGTTCTGGAATAATTGTGGGCAAGCAGTTAATCCATATAAGATTAAGCAAAAATCAGGACTGTAAAAATATTTATGCCTCAAGTGACATCATAAAACACAACAGTCGTCACACAACTAGAAGTAAACTGAAAACTGTGTTTGCAATAAGCCATTGATTCACGAGGCATCGGAAGGGCAGATAAAATCTACTGAAGGAAAACATTTACATGAAGAACCTCAGGCAGAGGGACATACTGCACATAAACCCAACAATAGCATTTCTATGTGCATTAGTTGCTCAATTTGTTTACTTTGGGGTTTAGTGTGACAGATTCAAGTGGAAATTGAAAACAGCATATGCCATTCCTACCATTTGCAGCTTTGCACAGCAATCACTGCTGATTCTACCATCGTTTCAAAAAGCTCAAGTCCTGTATCAGCTTTGCATGAAAGAATTTACTGTAATATCTCAAGGAAGCTGAAATAAATGTATTTCTATGGATCTTTACAAATTAGTATGTCAGATAATGCTATGATTAGAATTAAAATATACTTTTGACAGTAAGATCTTGAAACATGTCTAACATGTAAGATCTATGCTTCTAAGGGAGTACTTTAGACATTTAAAGGCAAAAAAAAAGAAATACACATGACTAAACGTCAAGGGAATGCTTAGTCATATTACAGAACTTWAAAAAAAGTTCATTTCCCAGGTTGTTGGAAATTTTCTTTTGCCTACAGCTACATAAAAGGAGAAAGAATTTTCAAGGATATTTAGAATTTAAAGGGGTGGTTATTATTCAGAATGCAACAGCAAACCTAAATAAAGGCATACTGCTCTTGTGTCTAAATGGTGTTTTTCAGGAGGCAGTGGGATACTCCTCACTGGGTGTCTCTCATTTCACAAACAAACATGACAAGAGAGGTATGCACAGAGAGCCTTTCTGTTATTGGAGCCTCTGGTGCACTCTGCAGTGGCAGCGTATTCAGACCTGTGCAAGACCAAGCTCAAAGGTTCTTTTATCCTCAGACACACAAAAAAAAGCTCTCCCCATCAGCCAAGCCCTCAAGACAAAGGGAACCATCTACAGGTGTGGCTTTTCACAGTTCTGTCTTGATCCCTTTCTGGCAACTCCAAGCATTTTCCAGGTGTGTGCAAGCTGTCAGTGGCACCTCTGCGAAATCCCTCCTCAGGATCAAAGACCACACATGATCTAGACTGACTCTTAGTAGAKATCYAACAGCTCACAAGACACAGCTTTTCAAGCAGATATATCCTTCAGTTCTACTCTAAAGAAATTCAGTATTCCTGAATTCACATTCTCAGAATGTGAAAATTAGTAAGGACATTAGAGAAGATAAAGCTCTGGAACAAAGAGGAGAAATTCAGTACCCAAGCAGACCAGGTCTTTTTTACCCATTCTCCTGATGGTGAGAATATAAGAGGAAAGCTATTTTCCTTTTTATTTCTTTTCCAAAAGATCAACTACATCCATTATCTGCATTACTGACCTGAAGGGCTACTTCATGGACACAGAAATGTACAGGCAGAAAATACTGTGCCTTTGTGAAATCATTAACAGCCTTCACTTCCAAAAGGCCCTTAAGAATCACCTGGGACTGGGAAGAACTTAGGTCTCAGGACTTGTGGTTCTCATGCAGTACTGGCAATGAAAACCAGCTCAGGTCATTGGCATGGCTCTGGCCCAATGCCACACGTGAAGGGTGTGGAAGAAAAAGCAGAGACTGAATAACTGTGGTAGTACTTCTGAGCTTTTCTGATTCTCAGAGTCCTCAAGGATGAGAAAAGGTCACTGGAAGTTGATTTCACAGATGATTCATGGTATGACAGCACATCTACTGGAACACACTGAAGCAGAACTCACGGCAAACTGAAACGTCATCCATCCATCCCTTCCTCCCTCCGTCCATCCATCCCTCCCTCCCTCTGTCCATCCATCCCTGTCCATCCATCCATCCCTGATCCATCCATCCCTGATCCATCCATCCATCCCTGATCCATCCCTGATCCATCCATCCATCCATCCATCCATCCATCCCTGATCCATCCATCCATCCATCCATCCATCAGACATCAGACTGCCCATCACAAATTGAACAGGGTTTAATACTGACCAGGAGCAACAGGATAATCAATGTTCTAGCTCAGAAAATTTGATCTAATTAACAAAAAAATTAAATTCGCTCTAGAGCAAATTCTGTTATAATGCTGGACATTTTTCGCCTCTCAAATATGGTATATTCGCCAAGTAAAAATTTTCAGCAAATGTTTTTTATGTGGTGGGTAGAACTTTAAAAATATTACAAAATGAAAATGCTTTTTCAGAGTTATGACAGCTGCATGTGAAGTAAGCTCTCAGTATTATAAAGTGATCACAAAATTTTCTGTTCTGGATATAAAAAACCACCTACCAATCTTTGCTACAACACGCAGATATTTTTACTCAGTTATTTTCCACAGAAAAACTGTTAAGTTGGCAGATTGACTGCTAAAGCAAATCATTTCCATTCCAATCAAGTTACCCAGGACTTGAGAAAAAGACTCGTGTGAACTCAGTATGAGCCATTTTATGCAACATCTTTGTTTGAACTGGGTCCCAAATAAGCAAGATAACCTTTACTTGCTTGTTACTAAGAGATAAAGGCATATAAGTGTCTTTCAAGGAAATGAGAATAAAATCTCAGATGCACAAGAACTTCATAATATTGAAGAAGATGAGCTTTTCCTTTATTTTTTATATGAGAATATCTGGGAATATGGATACCAGTACTCCATCTTTACCTCTGACATCACTCCTATAAATTGTGAGGTGCAAATTTGGCACATGRCCTTTCACTACATCCATAGGAGAATTCTCCGTTCCTGAGAAGCTAAGAAAAAAATCTGGAAGCTAGAAGAAGAAAATAGATTTTTTTTTAAAGTGAATTCTACAACAAATGCAGCAAGAAACTAAAGCCATTATTGTCTGCAGACATAATTAACATGAGATACATTTCAACAGCAGCTGTCAAGCTCAAGTTGACAGCAGATTAAGTCAATCTGGTTACGTATGATTTCTTGATTGTAGTTGTAACTGAGAAGGTTCCTGTGCACCTGTCAGTAGTTAAAAAGTTTTTTATGCCATAACTTACTGCAAGTGGAGCTCTGACAACTCAGGGTACCTCTCTGATTTAGCATTCTGGTGTTAACCAGGTATTTGAGTTTCACTGGAGGTACTTAAAGATCTTGTACAGTCACAACTCTCACTTGTATGACAAACCTTTCTAGAAKTGAGTGGGTATAACATCTTGGGTGTGATGTTCTGGAAAGTAAGAGATAAGTGATGCATTTTGACTTTTTACATAAACTATTAATAAATGCAAGGAGGAAAACATTTTACTGCATTAAATATGTTCCCCAAGCYGCTGTAACTGGGCATTTCTGGAGTTTGATACCCTACAGCAAGCACTGTAACCACTGTTCTATTTGTTTATTGAATTTGTTTATTAAACTGAGACTGCTGGTATTAAAGCCTGATTTTGGAAAAGAGGCCTGAAGCAGCCTGATAATAAACTTATTTAGTCTGACTCAAAAAATTCTATGGAAATCAACATCTGACCTCCACAGTTTCTAAAAATAGTCATCTTTTTTYAACTGAGGAAGTTTCCTCCATTTAAAATCTTGCTTACCTGATGGAAACCACTCTTTAATATTTCATATCTTTACTGCACATAACCAAGGAATGGATAAAGAGTGGAAAGTCAATCCTGTGCTTTCAGCCTGGAGAGCTGCAGCATTTTTTATTCATCAATTCAATTGCCTGACTTGATGTTCAAAGAACTTTTTCCCAGCTGCGACATTAAGTTGCCAGTGGGCAAACACTGAAAGGTCAACAGTTGCTTCTTTAATTCCGTGCTATGAACACTTCCCAAAGGGAGTTAGGTGTGTTTGCAAAACAGAGCTYCAGCCACCACGACTTCCAACGGAACAGGAGGAATGTGACCGAAATGGGTGAACTGTCATTTATTTTGTCTGTCTGTGGCACAATACATTTCAGTGGCTGCCTGTCCCTGTATCAGAGCAGTTAATTTTGTCTAGGCGAGACAAAATATTATTGAAATGAAAAAGTGCTATCATATATTTTTACTGCAGACCAAAAAATACTGTTGATTTGATTTTTGGCAAGATCTCTAATTTGTTTTTAAAAGAAATTCTGATCATCATCCAAAATTAAGACAGACCCTAGCTATCAGCTTCCAAGATTTATTGCTTTCTTCATMTAACTGCTAGAAAATTATTAGCAAGATACACATGGCAATATAAACAATACAGTCTGTATTTGCTTCATACTGACTGRCACCACAACCAGCATCAAACATCCAGGTCCTTCGAATGCTAAAGTTGAGAACTGAGCTGAGTTGCTTTTAGTGCAATAGTTCAGATTTGGCAAATGTAACGTTTTTAGAATGCTGTAATTACACCCATAGAGAAACACAAAAGCAGGAGCAGCATGCTACTACYGAAAATCACTAAAATAAAAAAGGCAAATATTACTGAAGTGAAAAGGGCRCAGCAGTAAAAAGTTAAATGCCTGATAAGAATTTATAAAACTTGACAATTACAACGCACCTAAAAAAATTACAATCTTTCTTCTTCCACAGCCACTTTTTCAAAAGGGTCATAATAAAAAATTGCTTTTGAATAACTGAGAAACCAAAACCACAATACCATTTTTTAAAACAAAGACATGATACTGCACTTACCCACTGGACTGGTACCAGCTCCATTTGGCACTGAGAGATCAGTTGTCCCCAGCATTCCACCTAATCAAAAGAAGCCAGAGCATTAAACTCCCTTGTCCATYACAGTCATTCTGTACGGCAAAACTACAACTGAAAATGCACCAAACCCCTGAGAGCTTGTCACCTGGGAGGGTTTTTGTGGGTTCTGCTCCAAGGTGAGCAGGGGGTGTGGAAGCAGCCCCAGGAGCTCACCTGCGTTGCCGGTGCTGGGCGGTCTCTGCGGCGCCCCGGGGGACACGTTGCGGTGCAGGGTGGCCTGAGGAGGGGACAGCATGGTGGTGTCTGTCAGCGAGGAGCTGGCTGCCAGGGATGGGGACACCAGCGAGCTCCCTGGGTTACTGTAGGTTAAAGTGTTGGGATTGGACACTGGAACTGTSACCGACATGGAGAAGTTCTGGGCAGGCAAGCCGGGCTGCAGGAGAGAAGATGAGGGACAACAAGACAACACCGTTAGCATTAATTGTGTTTGCAGAAAYAGCACATTATAAAAATTCACAGTTACAATCAATCAGTTTCTTGTTTTTTATTAAAAGAAAGTTAATTCTGTTAGTTTTTTAACTCTATTCAGCATATAGTTTTAAATCATCCATTTGTTGTAAAGTATRGTATTAAATTCTTACACATCACATAATTACAGTTCCAAAAAATTACTCAAACTTCTAAAATATGTAAAATTCAAACAGAGAAAACTGAAAATATTCATATGAATTCACAAGCTCATAAATACAACAAATTTAACAGTTAATTTGGATTATTACAAAGCAATAACAGGCTAAACATGTCTACAAATCAATGAATTRTACCTTCAAAATGTAAGGATAAACATGCACGTTACAAACAGTTATTACACAAAAAAGAACAAGTTAGTAATAACATTTTCTAGTAATAACTCTGCCAAAATATTGCTACTAATCTCTTAAGGCTTCATTTTTCAACAGGCTAAAAATTATACAGATCTTTAGAAAGTCACAAAGTTCAATAATTTGAATTTAAACATTTCAGGTTCCACAAACCCCTGCTTGAAWAACCACTCCATCTTTTGTGCAAATCTCAATTTTAATTCTAGTTTTTACTTTTCAAAAGGCAACTGTTTTTCTGCAGTATATATGTTTGTTATTCAACAGCTTTGAATCAAAAGCTGAGCTTCCTGCCCATCTATGGTACTCATTTGGTCATGACTAACTTCTTTGGCCTTTGTCTCATTCCTATCCTTTGACAGTGATGGGTTTCTGAAACAAAAGGGACTATTTTCTTTCACAASTCTCATAATTACTGGAAACAAAATCATAACAGGTACAATTTAAGGGTAAAAACCCAGTAGTATTTATGGACAGAATAGAGAGGCGACAGTTTTAATTTAGAGGTCAAAGGCAGATGACCAACTCACATGACCTAGCAAATATACTTAAAAAAAACCTGCAATTTCGTCAYGTGTCGCTTAAAAAACACTTAGAATTATACTTCTGTATGGAAAGTTAGATAATACAAGAAATGTAACAATAATTATATTAATTAAAAGAGCAGAATATATTCTCTACMAGAAACAAAATCTCTTACTAGCAAGAGCCAACGACAATGTCCCTACTGAAGCATTCTAAGAATAATCATCAATTTTTGGCACAGATGGATGGAAAAAGTAATGAAGCAGAACAACATAATGTTAGCAAATCATTCACAGTATCTAACCAATGACAAGCCCTCCTGGTGCTTGTTTTCAGGGGAAACTACTTGAAACTACTCAGTATCTACCAAAACCAGGGTGTTTTCGAAGAGCGYGCTGTCAAGCAGCTCAAACTGAACTGGAAATACCTGAATATGCTGAACACACTGCGAGAAGGTAACAGCTGGAAGCTTTTTTTCTGGAGGTTTCTCAATACAGAACCAATAAGTGACAGCCTCCCCCCACACCTTACAATAAAGGCTGTCTCTGCCCATCTATGGTGCTCGTTTGGTTACGACCGAATTCTTCACGCTTTGCCTCATTCCTATCCTTTGACAGCAATGAGTGCATGAGAACAAGAGAAACTGGGTTTTTATACAGCCCCAGAAGTACTGGAAACAGAAACAGAATTGGTCAAATGTAAGTTACAAAKACAGAGCTGTAGAGCTATAATTTTTATTTTTTAAAATGTCTTTTTATTTACACTGATGTCTGCACAGACATTTAGCCTGTTGRCCAAAGACCCATTTAGGTATAAAATAGTGAGAGATAAGGCCTGAAGATGTCTCAACACARAAATGCTGGATATCAAAAGCTTTGAAACTAAGCAAAAACCAAATGATAGTGGCTTTATTCAAGCATTAAGTGCTAACAGAAGTGATGCTGGGTGTCATGACTGTCAGTTTGCTGTTCATTCCCCAGAGATCTCTTATGCTCTGAACGATGAAATGATTTCCAATATCAGCAAGTCATTTGGAGCCACTACTCAACCGCCATAGGGTCTGTGCAGATTAACCCACCCAGTCCATCTCCTTTAATTGCTACAAGATTTGCCATGGTAAAATATTCAAAGATTGTGGCAGAGCCCTGTATTAGTTTTCTTAGAAAATACTTACTAACACTCAACACTAACGGGTTTTTGTGGGTGGAAATTAAATGTCATCATGAACACCTCCACAAAAAACATGCAACATTTCCACTCCTTTTATTCCCAAACTGAAGTTCTGGAGCCAAGTGACTTATGGCTGCACACTGRATTGGCACTTGGGAGAAAATTTTCAAATATCTTTCAGTGTCCAAGAAAGCATCTGTTAGAATTCCAGCAGGAGCAAGCAGCAATCTTTTGAGGCTCTCATTGTGCAGCAGYCTTGATTTTAAATTTCTAAATAACTTTCTCCAGCCACACTCAAGTAAAATTAATTCTACTGGTTAAATGACAAAATTAATCCAATTCTATTTGCCTGCTTGTCACATACTGTAAAATTYTGATCAACAGACAGATGAAGACCTACAAGATGTAAATAAATGATCCTACATCCCACAACAAAAATCTATCTTGGTAAATATATTTTAGGTAGGATTAGGTAATGCAGTAGGATCCTCAAATTGTGAAATGTTATCTCATGCTCCAAAGGTATGAAAAACTGTGAGTGCAAAACCAAAGCTAGAGGTGATTCTTCTTATTCTTTACGATAAAATGTATTTTAACAAGASCAGGTATCACAATCTCATTTTTCTTCAGAATTATTTTTCCTTTCTCAAGCCATTACATCCTCTTGTCTTTGAAGTGGTTTTCAGTGGTAAGCAAATACCATGAAAAGTCTCATGCATGTAAGAGAAGCACAAACCATACTTTAGTACTCACTGCGATTTTATGATTCCGCATCATATTATCAAAYTCTTCATTAATTTTTTTATATTTTTCTTCTGTATGTGGCGTGAGCACATATGAAGTGTCAGGGTCCGGGCTGTCGCACCCTCTGTGTTCCTTCTTGTTCAGAGCCTAAATAATGAAGTTAATAAAAAGGATCAACAAATAAAAAGTAGAGATAAAATAAAAGTACTTACAGGGCCTCGCTTGAAAATAAAATCACTATCTTCATTTAGTTTGCTGAATCTGTCCTCCGATAGTGGACTGTGCTCAAAGTAATCGTCAGCATCAGGGCTCTCACAACCATTAAGGCCTTTCTTTCTTAAGGTCTGAAATACAATTGGAAAATTCACATACAAATCATACTAACTTGCCAAGAAGTTTTGTACACTACTGAATCATTCAGAGCCCCTGAAACTACATGAGACTTTCACAGACAAAACTCACTGCACAACAGACAGGATCAGTCTTTTAAGATAGTGGCAAAGTACACAAAGAGAAAAGGTTCATCCAGGTGCCATCTCACAGGTAACTTCACCCTACACACACTTCATCTCCCCAGCATTCCATGCAAAATCATTTTTAGACATTCGCTGATGGAGTGAAGTTGCCTGACAAGGAACATTCAAGCCTGTGGCAAAGGAGTTCATGTATTAACTGTAATTAAAAGCCAGTTTACTGGATCCTTAATGAATTGATTTTAGCATCCCAATTTTAATATTCACATTTTAAAGAGCATACAGTTACATTGTGAGAAACACGGTGGCTAAAATCTTTGATCCAATTAAACAACAGCAGGACATTAATATATGTAACATTCCATCTCAGTAGTTGATAAAGGCAGGATCTTCCTGCACTTCTGTCATCCTGCACAATAACAAGAACTGCAAAAAAGAAATTACATAATCCCTCTCTAAAATGACTGAGTTTGCTAAATATAAGCTTTTTCAGAGTCCTTTAGACTAACTTTATGGAGCTATTTCCTGTTTTCTGATGGAGAATTCACATCAACATCCCCTGGAAAAAAAAAAAGCAAGCTTGTCTACAACYCAGCCCTTAGAGAAAGGATGTGAAACTACTGAGACCAAATTATAAGATATATTTGTATTTCTTTTTTTTTTCTTTTTCACCCTATTACACAATCAGAATATTTTCTCTGCAAGTTCTAATTTACAACGAAGCCAATATTTAAAACATTACCTGTGGAAAAACGTTTATTTTTTTAAAAAGTTTCAAAAGGAAAGCAATATAAATTTTAAACAGATACATGTTTATCAGCACATAAGGCAGCAGTAGGACTATACAGGCACGAGGGAGTTGTGTGCTTCCTTTTGTCAGAAATTATCTATATTCCATGAATTTTACATTAAAACCCCTAAAGATTAGAAATCTGCAAGCTGACGTTTCCAGCACCATTAAAAAAAATGTATGTTTTCCTATAGAAGCAATTTCCRTAACGCACTGAAAATCCGACTTATAAAACAAAATGGTTTAGCTCGTAGTATTCACCAGCATCTTTTTTACTGTCAACGGATTCTTAGTACAATAAAAAGCACACACKACTTCCTCACTATTCATATATATGCAAAACCCTGCTTATTTCTACYGCAGTTTTAAAGCAGGAATCGAAAATCCAATTCGCCGCCTGAAATTCTTTAATATCACAGTTCACCATAAGCTGCAATTCCTTCTCAAGTTTCCTGGCTTGCTCCACATATCCCACACAGTATCTGGAACTGCCACAAAAGTGTAATCACTAAATCAGCATATGGGGGAAACAGGTGTAGGMTCTTGCAGCACCTGTCACGGCTCCGATCGCTCCTCCAGCCAATCAGCTGGACACGCAGATGGACTTGGCCATACAAGGCCCGGCCGCTCGGCCTCTCAAGGTCGGAGCCTCTTATCCCTCTCCCAGCCCTTCCTAACAAGTCATCCTGCCAGTCTGCTACACTTTGATATCAGCAGGGAAAATGTTAACGCTGTGTAATCTGGAYTACACTTAACCCCTGCAGCCCACGGCGCTCTGGAAATAGAACCCAAATGTCTTTACGCGGCGCTCGGGACGCGATTACAGAGCTGCACTGAGGCTCTGCAAAGAAAGGGCTTGCAAGACATGMACACAGAGAGAGCAAACTCCGGTGATAAACATGCCCAAGCAATTCAGTTGCAACAAGGGAGTTTCATTAGAGCTCTTTTTAATAGTCCAAAGCAATTCAGTGAAAGCTTTCAAGTGCAATGCTGCCAGTTCATGGTCTAAAAATTATCCTCCAAGTTAAACAAAAAGGAAGAGATTTAAATATAAAAATGCCTCCTTCCTCTCGCTGACTGCGCGTCATTTTTGCTAACAATGGGGTTAACTCTGTTTTGACTCATGAGGAAGGAAAATGCCTCAGTATCTCCCGTTTCAGGCTCTGGAAACCGTCACTCCAGATGGGGTTCCTGTCATTGTGGAGGGATTTAAGCCACGGTTCCCTGTCACAGATAATAAGGCTGGGTCCGACAGCCAGAGCTCTGTCTCCTTATCACCAAAACACCAAGTGCCACTTTGAGGCCCTGACCATAAAAAGCCTGTGAACTTTTATCAGTGCCCAGTAACACAATAGTAAAACATTCCTGCTCGGTGGCCGGGGCTGCCCATGGAATGCTGCGAGCTGTTGGCACGGGCAGGCGAAGGCGACGTGAGCCAGCCCTGCCAGACACCGACACAGGACCCTGCTCCAGGGAAAACAAGGCGGGACACGGCTACCGGGAATGTGGAAATCGCTCCATGGGGACACAGCAAAGCCAAACTCCATAAACAAGGGCTGACTCCGCCCTTCAGATTCTCCACTGTTAAAATTTGTTATTTCTCCAAATAACGTAAATAACTCGGCTCTCTGAGTTATTTCCGAGATATTATCACAGAGATCAAAATTTTACTAATGCTGAGGTTATTCAGAGAAGAAAATGCCAGTTGGTGAGAGCAAGTAATTTGTGCAACATGAAGAGAGCTTTATTTCTCTGCTGCGATACAGAACCTTGTTTAGAACAAAATCATAGTTTTTGCAGTGGAGGCTAATAAATATAAGGCATCATTTTTAGTTACTACAGCAAGTGGGGAAAAGAACATTAAATTTCAGGTTTTGTTACTGGATGCTCACTGCAATTACCTTCTGGTGTGAAGTCTTGTTTTCCAGATCATGTAAGGGAATGTGWAGCCCTTTCAGTAAATCTGTGTTACTTTCCACTTCCTCTAAGACTTAGCCAAAATTACTGGAAATTGTTCCAACRTGTTTGCCAATGCACTGTATTGTGCCCCAGTAACTGAGATTGTGTAGCTTTGATCTCAGACTGCATTAACTGATTGAGAGAAAAGCACTGTTTTTACTCAGAAAATAATGTTAAGCATTTACAAGGAACCAGGTGTGCAATCTTTTTTTAAAAGAATGAAGGAAACACAACAAGACATTTACGTGACACACAAAGTCACTACACAASAGTTCCAGACAGCTCTGGTCATCCTGATATTGCAGAATGACCTAGAAGCTTTAAACTGCTTCAGTTCCACTATTAGTTTAGTATTGATTTATTTTTATTTGARTGGCAGAGCTTTGAAAACATTGTATGAGAACGGCTGGACCAGCTATGACGGGTTTAAATATTGCAGTCAAGCACATGGTACAAGAGCCCCAATATTTTCCTGAACTTCCCCACACATATGCAAAGTAGTGTTTAATTGCACTGTATTTTGCTAATTTAAGAAAAGAATCATGCCTTGGCAAGAAGCATCTAAGGAACAGAAGAAGGGCTTCTTGCAAAACAACAACAGAAAGGAATAATTGGCTTCTTTCTACAATTCGCTATAAATTTTTACCGAAACCAATACTACAGATACCAAAGGGTATAAAAACACAATAAAGTCATTTACTGTTTGATCCGTGAGGAAGCAAAGATGATATTCAACCATCAGTGTAATTATCTTAGTACAAGCTTCCTTCACCAAATCCAACARAGACACATGAAATGCAGGAGCCTGRAGCCCGCTGAGCTCCCRGGGCTCCAGACTGCTCAATAAACACAGATGGGTCACTGCTTCCAGGGAAGAAGTGACAATTCCCAACTGGCCTTCCTACATCACACTCTGGGTTTTACATCCCACTCCAAATGGACGCATTGATAATGATTAAAGAGCACAATCAGCGTGTTTTGTGCTCCCATCAGCGAGTTTAGTTAAAAAGCCAAGACTTCTGATATTGTGCTCTGGGCTCCTTACCAGCCCTGGCAGAACTGTAAAGAACTTGATTATGTTCATTGTCACGTCAGGAAATGGTATTTTTCTGCCTTAAAGCRAGAATGTAGGATGACCTCATGTGTAAAAAGTGTTMTGAACTGTAAAAAAGTGTCAGGTCATTCAAAACATTCAGTGTTGGGTTTCTTGTAATATTACACAAAAAGGAAATGGTTGCTGCTGTCAAAGCCACCATGTATCATGTTAACAGCTCTATTTTTGCACTTACTATTGGAGCTGGCCAGAGAGGATTTTTGTTGGTATTTCATCCCAAATCATGGGGAAAACCATGTCCAAAATTTGACTAAGACTGAAATGGAGAGTGATTTCCCTTGGAAAAGCAAACCTTCCACTTAAATCCTGTGGCTAGTTTTGTTTCTGTTCTTGCAATCAGAGCACGGAAAAGCTGCGAAGCTSCACAAATTTGGAGTAAATCTGTTTTAAACATCATAATTTTTTAAGTGTAAATATTCCTCAGGTCTGAAGTAATGGAAAGGCCCTACCAGTYCTGCTAAGCATTACTGCTGCTCTGTAGACACCTACACCATGGATATCAAAAGATAAACAATTATGGTTTCCTGATGCTGTAGACACGCCATGTAATAAAGARTACTTTTTTCTCACTGAAATGACGAAAAATTCTTCTTGCCCATTCTTTAACTTACTTTTGCTGGGTTTATGCTCAGCTGCAGCAGGAATAAGTGGGCTGCCAACGTGTGGGCTGAGTATCACAAATARAGAGAAAGCAGAAGGAATGGCCTGGCCTCGCTGGCAGCAGCAAACCTCAGCCTCAGTCACCACAAATAATCACAACCTTCATGAAAAGCCACACCTTTTTTTTTTTCTGAGATATTCACAGAATGAAGAACAAATAAAGCAGTCAMAGCACCAGATTCCCACCCAGTTTTCATCCTTAATACATGAAAGATCWATGAGACAAAACAGGGCATACGCCTTTACTGGAGCCCAGCTCCCTTCACACAGCAGGCAAGGACCACATGGATCACYACAGGCTTTAAACGTCCTGCTGAAAGCAAGACAATTGTTTGATTATTTGCTTCCTGATACCTATTATTGCCAAGAAGTTGAGCCTAAAACCAGGCTGTTTTCTCTTCTTTTATAMCACAAAATATTCCACTTTCATCAGCCTGAACAATACTAAGGTGTCTCATCCTTTAGATATCGTTATGCCTCCACTATTATGTATAAAACATATTCAAGTACCCRAGGAGTATTCTTAGTCACCAAAAGCTATTTTTAGTTTTTCAGCTTCCTGCGGGTCAGTTTGGCTACAGAAGAATCATCATTCCTGTTTCTTTTCTCTAAATTAACAACACAGCTCTACAGACTCAGAGCTTGACCCCACAGTGCCGGGTACACGAATTTAGCACTGTCTAAAATCCTAGCAGGAGCGAATCCCTAGTGCAGCATAAACATCAAAAGAGAACAGCCAGAGAAAAAACAGATAATTCAACTCTGTAACCATGTTTTGTCTATTTAAGCTCATCAACGTTATTTCTGTAGGCTGAAATTTCTTTTTCCACAGTTAGATGTAGTGTATTGTTTTAYGTGATGTTTACAAACGTGATATTTTTTCTTCAGGCTATATTAATATTCTCAACTACACTGAAGCATCTGCACATTTCCTTATGAAGCTATTTTCCTGGCCTTTGAGCTGGGAAGGCTACTTACATTYAGCCCTAATACTATTCCTTTCAGTATCCCTGACACATTTTCAATTACATTTTGCCACGCTATCAGTTCAAATTTCACGTTCTAATTATAGCCACAAACACATCCATCCCAAACCAGCTCAGGGAAGGAGTGGTGCCCGGCTTTCAAAACTTCCCTGAAACGCACACGAGGCCAAATTAGATTATGACAGACATTTCCATGAGCTAAGCAACTTGGAGAGCTTAACTTCTTAAAGAACAAGGCCTCCCCAATCTTCCTGGCAGGCTCCCCAACCACAATACTGCATGCTAAAGAAAATCTGAACTATTGACATGCTCTACTTTCAGCTTACTTAAATAATGTTTTCCATACTTGTGCTCAATTAGTAGTGATATTKAAAGAGCAAATAATTGACATTATGCAAAAATACATGGACATGAAAAATTCTAAGTGCAGKACTTGAAGCTTGCTACAGTTATTGTATTTCTTGGCCAAATATTATAGTTTGTTATTAAAAAAAAAGGGAGGTTTAGGATTAATTATTTATTCTACGGTTTTACAAACAAAAAACTTACACGCCTGCCTAGCACTATTCCATAAAATACAAAGAAAAAGAAAAGCCCCTTAAGYGATGCTCTTTGTTCAGTTTTAGGCAAAGGTATTCAGCATTTACAGATGAAAAATGTTCATGATTTGAAATTTTATCAGTGTCCCTGCTATAAACCACTCTAAGAAAAGAAACCATCTTGTTTCAAATGTTGGAGCACTTCCAGTATCTGGCAAATTTTAACATGCATCCCCAGCTTGCCAAACATGAAAGCTAGCTGTCAAATTCCTCCCAGATATGATAAAGATGGCACTCAGGATTCAAACTCTCATTTATATAAAATAACACATACAAAAGGTTTTTAGACTTGATATGGCATGAAGCTTCAATTCTAGCCTGAAGCATCTTTGCTGTGAAACATTATTTTAAGTAGATAACCACAAGCAATTACTGAAGAATTAGAACTTTCTGGGCTAAAAAATCCGCTCTTCACCTCCAGAATATTACCATCACCCAGTACTTTGGACTAGAAGGTATGGGAGAGGCAGCTGTGTAGCTGKATTTGTGATTTTAGAGAAGCACTATCTGTGAACTGCGGACTTTATAAACCAGTTGCTGACCTACAAATGAGCTGGATTGCTTGATCCTAAATGAACTCCTTGAGACTTAMAATGATTAGTAATCCATTAGCACTGATAATGCTGTTTCCACAGTGACAGCTTCGTCAGGCTCTCAAAGTCCGATATTTGATGCATTCGTCTTTGTTTCACTTTCTATCCAACTCAGTAGATTAGCAAATTTTACATCACTGAGCAGGTTTGCATTTTACCTGTTTTATAGAAAGTATCATGAACAATATTTTCCCATCAAAAGGGTACTAAACAGCCAGTTTAACTCGGTCTTTTTCAAACTTTTTTTTAACAAAGACAAAATAGATTGATACTCATCTTCAAGAAGCAGAAACTATTCCTTAGCATATAAATTAAATACATTTTATAGTCCTTTCAGGGAATGCAGTTTGCAAACAAACAAAATTAATGGTAAAMGAGAGCAAAACACAGTTCTCTGTTAGAATGTTTAAAGAGCTATTTTATGGTACATAAATTGCTTTCTTCAGTCCTTATCCAAGCAACAACAAATTGATGTACACGTACAGGCTCCCAAATAAMGATCTTCATGTACTTGCAACAGTTAAATTATAAATCAGCAGCAGCAGTAGCCGACTGAAGGCCYCCTTTCAGCAACAGTGCACTGCAGATAAGCCATATGGAACATGAAAAGTTTCCAAGTGCAGCAATCCATCTGCATAATATCCTTCACAATCTTTTAGAACTTCTTTAGGAAAAATATTATCTCCTACTCAGAGTTTGCCAAGAAAAAAAAATGGCTTAACTCCGATTAGAATTCATTTAATAAAAAGAATGGGGTTCTTTAGGTCTACCTGCTCATGCAGTACTGCAATTACAAATATTTCTCGTCCTGAATAGTTCTTCTTTACAGCTTTAAAATTGGAAAGGATAACAGAACTATTTCAGAGTCTTGGTACTCAAGATAACTTAGTGTTATCAATTATAGCACAAACAGAAACCATTCCCAAAGAAAATGTTTAGTAGATGCCAAGGATTTCTGCTATTGTTAAAATACTACTTACATGTAAGATTATGGGAACTGGCTACATCTCCCAGAACAAGCTTTAATACCTTTAATATTTGTACGGAACTGCCATTTTGTACCACCAAAAAACACCCCAAAAATAAGCAAGTTGAATAAGACAACTGAAAGCAYGTATTTGAAAACACAAGTTGAGATTAGTGTGTACAACAGGAAGCAGAGAGACTCCCCAAAAATGAGGAAATAGGGTACAAACAATTACATCTCTATTTCTACTGAATTAAAATAATGAGAATGTAGGACTTCAAGACAAAGCTCTAATAACGTCACAATTCATGTTTTCAAATACTGAACTTCTCAACTGTGTGTCAATGGAATACACTTAATATATTTTTTCCTGCATAGGTTCCATTTAGGCCAATTATTCAAAAACCAAAGCACCTCTTTGAAGACTGTCCTGACTTAATGTGAAAAGAGGTGGGAAATCAAAGGTGGGACCTGGACAGGTAGAGAGGAAAGGCTGTAGAGGAATCAGGGACAGTGAAATTTGAGTAAGCTTTATCGGGTAGTGCTCGTTACCACTGGAGAAAGACCATCTCTGGAATGCTTTTTAATTTTCATTTAAGAAGTAACTGTAATTAGMAAGTACTGAATTTTACATTATTTGCAGGAAAGAACAGGGCTTTAAATGGCATCAGTTTGTTACAGCTACAGAAAAGCTTTCACTGGGACAATATGTAACAGCTTTGATCKAAAAATTCTTAAAACATTCCCAAAATATTTCAGTTTTTTTAATAAAAAGTATATTATTCGCTTCCTGTTGAAATTACCCAGTATTTCCAGTAAAATATTAACTTTAAGTTAAAATTCACACTATTGCCCATTTAACTAACTTACCTAGYATTCCACAGTCTACACTATGAATTACAGAGCTCCATATGAAATGTCACATCACTGATCTGACAGGAATAAGRTGTACCCACTACCCCTGGGAAGTCACAGAACAAACTGGACGTGCATTGGCTTATGAGAATTGTGAAGAATGGTATGACACATGTTGTATGTCACATGCTGAATGTCACATGACCACCACATGACAGTCACATGCGTCACAGGCTGCTAGGGTATTCAAAGGTCTGCAGCACAAGAACTACCACCAGAAATTCTTTCTTCAAGTGCAGTTACTCTCCAGACCATTCTAGGAGAAAGGATTGACTGAAATGCTTTGTTCAGGTGAGTGCCGAGAGTTGCAGCTCCCATGGCCACACCACCTGCAGTAAAACCTCAGCAAGGAACAAACCACAGCCTCCCTGAGCCTTCTGCTGCACATGCACCATCAGCTCAAGGGCCAAACCTTGAGATTGTTCAAAAGCATGGTGAGCTCCAAAACACAGGGAGCAGCAAACCCTGGAGATGAGCCTCGCCCTCCTTTGGGCAGTTCACACCAGAACAGTGGCTGGTGAATGCTGTCCCCTCTGCAAGGTGGTTCATCCCTGGCAGAAAACACAACTAAACCCATGAGCCTGGAAGTCAAAAGCTGGGATTACCTTAAGTCTCCACTGAAATCAAGCCTATCACAGAAAGAACAGTCCTTTATCGTGCTGTAGTTGCAGGAGATGCTTTGTTCTATTCTTTCCAGGCACAGCTTGTATAAAGTCACTGTCTCTTGATTAACAGATGCCATGGTCCTCGCTTTGAAATTGCAAAGTAAAAATACACTCTTCTGTCACTACACAATTTCAAAAGCACCAAATTCTGCAGCAACACAAGGGCTGCAGAATACACGAGACCAGCACAGCTTGAAGAACTTGTTCATACAATAATTATGTCTTTGTGTGACTGCCTGCATGAACTCCAGCACTAACAAGCAACGAGCTGTTACAGATTTTCTTGGAGTCAACAGCTAAATCCAGAATTGAATCTTTGACAAGTTTCTCAAGCAGAATGTGAGAACTGGACGTTGTGCGTCTGCCCTATAAATTTCAAAAATATTCTCCAATCAGTGCAGAATCAATTGGMAAAACGTCACTTGCACAGCTGGGAAATAAAACCAAGTTTCAGAACAGAGGAGAGACCCTGCCTATGGCAGGGATGATGCTGCAGAGGTTTTGCTAGACAGACCATACAAAAGCTCTCTGCCAGTATTTGACAAGGATTTAGGATTCTGGCCCTCCCAGCAGCACAGCCTCCAGAGGAGCATCCAATCCAATCTGAGACTGCAGTGATGCACAGCCAAGTCAGCTGTCACYCATCACTCAGTGATCAGCTTTTTCTGGTAGTTTATTAAAAAATAAGAACATCACAGCAAATTTCAGTTCACAGGTTTAAAGTCATGTCATGGGTGTCACTGTCACAAGGCTGGCACAGGATAGACAGCAACCAGAACTGCAGCTCCATTAAATCACTGGTGGCAATGGAGCAGCCAAGTACAGTCATTATTAGCAACATTTCAGAAACTTCTATAAAAAGATGCATTCTAGACAAACTTCAGATATCTATATGCTTTAAGTAGTGACTAAATCTGGAATTCATCAAAATTCAGAATACCAGCAGAGCATGGCAAATTTAAAGCACCAGCACTGTTTTAAGAGGAAGAAGAAATAATGTATTCTTAACCCTAAAACGCTAAATTTATTCACTGCTTTAGATACATGGGAAGTACAGCTTCTGATTATTTGCAGGCAAGCCAAAGCTGCTTCAAAAAAAAAATTAAGTCTATCCTACTTTTAGAAATTCTTTATATACCAGCAATGAAGGAATGCAAAACAACATTAACTAAGAACAAAAACTTTTTTAGCACTATCAGCTTGCTTAAAGTCACCAATAATCTGTCRTTTTGAAATAAATAAATAAATAGGCACATTAGTCATCAGCATGTCCAAAGCAATTTCAGCACAGCCAAAGAATTAAAAGAATACTGAAAAGTAAAATAGCATTATCAAACACAAGATATGGAAAAATTAATGATAAGAGTAAACAGCTCCAAAAAAATTACTGTGGGGATTAAGTGTTGAACCTAATCTCCCAAATTAAAAACAGGAGGGGAAAGAAATAAGAGACAAAGACACCATCATGAGTGGGAACTGTTCTGTTCAGCACAAAATACACTGCTGTCTTCTGTCACAACATTGAAAATAAGCATTTGCTACCTTGACCACAATTTAAATTTYTCAAGGTAATTGTTTCTTCCTAAACCTTGAGTGGGAACAAAAGGCCCAAGATGTAACCTGTTTGTAAGTCAGRTTTACAGCAAACACTTCTACTAGGCAAAAAAAAAGAAGATTCAAACTACTATACACAAATATATAAAAATATATGTGTGTATATATATATATATACACACACACATATATAAAAGCTTTTGATGACTCATTCCAGACCACTTCAGTTTTCAAGCATTTTCCCTCTTTTAAAGGTAAGCTAAAAGGAAATTTTAGTCCTTAACCATACATAAATCCTCCTCAATCACCTCCTTAAAATGTCTCAAAGGTATTTGTGTGCCATCTCAAATTATTTGAAATGTTATATGCAGTATAATTACATTTACATAATCATTTAGCAAATCAAGCCCAATAATGCCTACATTTCCTCAGCATCATGAGCAGACTACCAAGTCTTCTCCTTACTTCACTGAAATAATTTTTAAGCTTCTTCCTTCTTTTAAATGTGTACCACTTATTCCCACACTGTTTGGAGACCAAATCAAGTGGTTTGAACTATAAAATTACATAATACTACAACCAATACATATTCTTGCATCAGCCCAAAGCTTTTTTTGCTTTTTTCTTTCTTTATCCCCCCCCCAGGTCTTGCCCACTTCTGGCAGTTCTCCATCTATCAAAAACACAGGAATGCAAAACAATGTTAACATATCATGGTGTCAGCCATCCTCCAATCTCCAGTGTGTGTTTAACCATCAGCATTCCTGGTGCTGCCACATAGTTCTGTAAAGCTGTGCTGACATTTCACATAAATTTGGAGATTTTAGTCATCTACATTCAGTCTCAGTTTTCATTTCCTTGGTTGTAGGGCATTTTCTCCTTAAAAATAAAATTTTTAACTTATGATGTATTTTGTCTTACAAAACATTCCAAAGAAATTCATATTTTTTAAGAATTTGACCTAATTTCCACAATCTTACTTTTTAACTTTGAACAGCAAAATACGGAAGCCCAAATTGCTTTTCAAATCCTTATCTAGATCGGACACACCAGGTATCCACCAAGGAAGGAAATAAGATCAATTAACTGAAGGTCATTCTCATCTAATTTTGTATGTGTGCATCCAAGTATATATTTAGATACAATTCCCAGATCTTCATTTTCATATGAAGTCAACCCAAATTAAAAAAAAAAAAAAAAAAATAGGAAGCAATGAACCAATTCAAGTGCAACCAAAACAAACTACTACACACCAACAACAGTTCAAAATACACATCGGTTATTCCCAGCCTGGAAAAGAAGCAATGCTGGGAGGTGGAGAAAGCTGGATAAAAAACAAAACCAGAGAGCTTTTGGTTTATAAACACAGTGTTTCAACACCAACTTTTCTGTTTATGCTCCCCACACTGTTACACTTGTCTCTTGGCATATGCTCCATCTGGCTGGGGAGATGCATCTGCTTCTTCCTGCTGCAGGCTCTCCACGTGCAGCTGAGCTCTCCGTGCTCACTCGGAGCCAGGAGCCAACAATCCCATCTCTGAGCTCAGAGATGCTCCTGACTAAGGAACATGCATTGCTCCTGGAATAGCTCTGTTAATATTTTGTGAAAAGGCAGAGATGRAATGTATTTTAATGCAAGAAAACAGCTGATTACAGCAGGAGATTAAGGTGGCTTGTTGACCCTGCTGAAAGCATCAGCAGGTTCATTTACCTGCCTTGTGTGAACTATGACAAACCCACCAAGCCACCACAAATGTTACTCCCCATTAGAATCAGTGATTCCCATGGKAAAATATTTAATACAAATATCCAAATCACTTGCTGGAATTTACACCAGTCTTTCCACAAGAATGAGTRTGTTTGCAATAATGACATGCCATAGTTAAAAAGAAATTTTTTTGTACTTTTTAGTTACAATTTTTATTAGAGATCATTACCTATTTCAAGGACAGCTGTCAATATCTGGGGTATAACCTAAGCCTTATTCAGCACATTRCACTACACTGAAAACAGCATTAAACTACAGAGCACAGGAGAGGCTCATTAACTGACACCCACCCGGAATTCTCCTGGGCACAGATGCCAACTGGGAAAGTAGGTCACATTTTACACAGGCTCCTAAAAATCAAATCACCTCAGTCTAATGAGGTGAGATGAGGAACATGCAAAATCCACCACGGCCAAGTGTAGGTGAAATAAACCCTGTTTTACTGTATCAGTCAAGAAAACTCAAAACATGGAAAARAGATAAAAAGCTGAGCAAAACAGGCAAGAAGAGCCATCTTCAGCCCTTGACTCCCAGGAAAAGGGAGGTTGGAAGAGAGGGAACAACTGTGCAATTGCTGCTTTCTGAGGCTTTCTTCAGGGGCAGAAGGACACAAAATGGAAGTGATACCWTGTAAATGACCTGCARTAATCTTAACATCCTGCATTAAAGAAAACATACAAGTGCCTGTTCATCTCTGTCTTTTCCTTTGAATTTAAAAACAATGAATGCTCAAGGTCTCAAASTGTCCTTTATGTATTAAAATATTTTGTTAACCATATGGATACAGAATCCTGATAAAACCTGAAAATCTTCCCATTTTACTCTGGAGAAATACTTCTTTCTTCAGGAGAAATAATTACTTGTCAAGAATAATCTGTTACAGAAAAAAAGTCCATGAACATTAAAGCATCAAATGCTTTAACACCTACAGCAAGCCCTTCAAATCACAGACASAAATTCAGAGTCTGCAACTCTGCCATTAGGGGCTTGTAAAACTAAATACAAGAKCCCAGTATTTCAAGAATTCAAAGCACACAATGAATGAAAATTTCACTCTTCAATATCCCCATATGGTCCACCACTGCTGCACAAGAGCACTACCTTACAAACCTCATAAAAGAATAGGTATAGGACAGCAACAGATCATTCCCATCTACAGTAACATGCACAGYGAAAGACTTAAGTGCATGCATCAAAAAAAAAATTCTAATATTCATTTAAGATGCCAGAGCTCTCCCTCCCACTATGTTTTCACAAACATTCCAGCAGCAAGAGAAGACACCAAGCTCTGGGCATATAAAAGCAATTCCTATGCCAAAACTGAGCAGGAGACAACTACAAGGGAAAGATGTCTCATCGATATCACTTAATCATTTACAAGATTACCATCTACCCAGTACTGAAAATAAGTACCAGCAGATTTCTTTGCTCCCTTACCCAGCTTCTGAGCAGTATGGAATTGGCTTTCCTTCTAGCACAGGAAAACCCACCCTCCTGTCACACACATCAGGACCACAATGAGTCCAGAATAGCTCCATAGTGAGCCTATGTCACAATAAATGCCATTTGTCACATTCATGGAGGTAAGAGCTATGCATCAGCTATAACTCCATAAAATAGAATTACTTATTGTAATTAAGTTTCATACGAATTTGACAGATTTCAGGTTAAAACAAAATTTCAGTGTAATTACAATAAAGAGAAGCCATTTTACATTGTTCCTTCAGCATGTTTCCAAAATGCTGGTGATGTAACTAAACATCTGTCATCACACTCCAAGCACCTATCAATACAGAAAGAAAAAACCCAAAAATATTTCACAACTAGACTTAARAGCACACAGGGCTAATCTAAAGACATAGGAGGATGCATTCCTAAATTACACTGTATTTGAAAAATGACAGTCAAGTCCCAGTCCCTCACTAGTATAAAACAGTAAACCCAGAGAGAAAAATTAGCAAGAATCTGCAAATGAGTCCTTGCATGTTCCCCTAGAGCAAATTTGCCATTGGATACTAATTGCACTTTCAGGGTACTTGTGAGGGGTCAAACACTTGACCCTGGTAAAAAAACCCATCTACAAAAAGAACAAAAAAAAAGCAGCCTCGCAGAGAATTTTTCTGGAGAGGTCCTTCATGAYGAGAAGAAGCACCATTACCACGACTTACAAGAGGCCCTGCATGCAGAACAAAACCCAGCTGAACTTGCATCCCTGTCTCAAATTCAYGTCTGTCACAATCCAAAGCTTATTCTGAAAGAATTAGGTTTTCCCTTCCTCTGCAGTGGCTACCCTTTATTTATGCTAATCCAGTAACTAAGCTTTCAACTCTTCATGGCTCGTATTATCCCTCTCTTTAGAACTCAATTCTGAAGACAGAAGTTGGGGAGGGTTTTTTTCTGATCATAAAAGACAGTTGACAAATTAGCAGCAGATCTTCTCAGAAAGAAATAGAAAGCATTTGTCTGTATCTCAGTTTTGTCAATCTGATTTTTTGCTTGCAGACTCGTGTACACGATCAGCTAATACCATCCCTGTACCCTGATCCCCTTGGCACYAGACTCCTCAGCTATTCAAGGCTAATCATTATTCTGAAATCATTCCTAAAAAGCAAGGCATTTGTTCAGAAGACAACTTCAGAATTTAAATTAAACCCTTAAGTCAGCCACCTGTTTTGGTCTATTTACAGGACTACTGGAGACATGCTCTGAAATGCAGTTACAGTACATCAAGGCTCCAATTGCCAAGAAAATCCTTGAATTCTACTGCACCTAATTTAGAAATTATGTACTGAAAAGAGTTGCTATTTAAAGCTCGAGCATTATAAAAGTAGATGAAACCAATACCTTGGAGTAAATATATTCATGTTATTCTATTACTGCAGAAACTGCAGYCGTTCTGTTGCTATTTTAATTGACAGTCACTGGACAACAAATTTAATTAAGTTCATCTATTCCACAGAATCTCTTTTTTTGGCTTTTTTTTTTTTTTTGGCTGAACAAAGGCCATGGCTGTTAAAGATATGGCTGGTAAAGAAGCTACTACCTCAGAGGGGAAAAAAGGGCCAACTATAATTGTCTGTTAGGCTGAGGGCACTCTTTTGACCTTCCTCTCCCACCCAGTCAATTTTTCTCCCCATTAAAACCTTGAACAGTTCTTCCCCTCCTTCCCCAGAAAAACAACCATTTTTCACACCTCTATTTCCATTGCCAAATGTGATTGAAATCAAACACGTTTCCCAGAAACTGGCAGGGGGTGGAGGGCAGATGGGAAAACAACATGGCTGTAAAGACAAGTTATTGCCTTAGAGAAACCAGACTAAAAGCAGTAGTTTACATTTTATACCACGGTATTAAAYAATTTTAAAATATTTGGTTAAAATATCTTCAAATACTCTGTGTTGCTCTATATTTTAAGTATTAAGGAGATAAGAAGACTGGCACGTCTTTTCAAATTGTTACCTCAACGATATCTGAGTTGGTTCTGCTTTCGTGGGGCTCGTTGTATTCTGTGTATTTTAGTAGAACTTTGTCCATGTCAGTGCTGGCATACTGAAAGAGTTTGTTAGAGCTGTTAAAAATGATGAGTGCTATTTCACAGTCACAGAGCACACTCAACTCATAGGCCTTCTTCATTAATCCAAACTTCCTCTTTGTAAAGGTGACCTAGAGAAGAAAGAATAATRATTGATTTATTTTTTTAAAACACATGACAAGGGTTTGAAGGAAAATAATCAAGGAATACACCAATTGAGCAACACCATTTACTTCTACTGTCATATGCAGCTTAACACAAGAACTGCCTATAATATTTGGTGTGGCTTTCAGGGCCCAGTGCATTCTCTGTTAGACTAAATTAAACAGTTACACACCTCCAACTCCTCCACTGGTAAATAACTACAAAGGAGAGCTAAATTTTAGTTAGAATAGGATAATTTAGCTTTATTTCCTCCGTTCAACAGACTCTGACTTTCCAGACATCATAATATTTTCTTCTGTGGTACTTAGAACTGTAATTCTAATAAAATCAAAGAAAACAGAACAAGCAATGGAAGTAACACTGTTATGCAATATGGTTTCAAATTATGCAAAGCTAAGAAATATTCTTATTTTGTTGCTATTAAGCCATCTAACCAGATTCACTTATACTTTTCACTTGTTTCCTGCCACTTAGAAACATCACGAAACAATTGTTCTGTCCAGTTAGAACTGCTATGGGGAAACAAATCCATAACAGACCATCACAAAGGAGCATTTGTCCACTGGGGAAGGAGGAAACAGTTTAAAAAGTTACCATCAAGTATGATGAAAAAAAAAAAGTTATTCGTTTCACAAGACAGTAATTAAGGATATTTAATTGTCAATGTATCTGACACCCCATATTACAATTCCAAACATGAGCCTCTGTGCCAGGTGAGTGATCCACATGCCCCATGTTTCACAGACAGAAGTCAATAAGCTTTTGCAAGAGAGGAATGAAGTAAGACATAAGAAACAATCCAACCTGTTTTTTGGGTTTCTACAGTTTACATTAATTACCAAGCTGTACATCAAGTTTTTGGAAAACKGAGAGGAAACTTCTTCTGTGTATAMACACCTGAAGGCTTTTTTCTCCAGTGATGATTACCTCACACATATTACTTTTTTAATACTACCAATAATATAAAATGTATCCTTCTCACCACATGAACAGTCAGAGAAGGCACAGATAGAGCTGCTGTTCTTCTGACACTTCAGCTACAAGGCACTGAAGAGGTTATTAGCTGAGTATGAGCAGATACAGAGAAGTACTACTGCTTAGTGTTTGTGAGGAAAAAGTCATCATGTACAAGATGTGTGTGTGCTGTGTCACCTGGAGAAGACATTACACAAAAGACTGAACCTTTACTGCCACTGAGGAGCAAGAGGCTCCTGGACAAAGGTTCCTAATTTCCTTACTGAAATTGTATCTATCTCACCTCTTGTAAGGCTGTTTCCCTGGTGAGATTCTCAGCTGGTATCAGCTTCTCACTTGGTGCCGGGACTGCGCTTAGCACAACCCCCCCTACTAAAGCACTCCAAGCCTCACATTAATGCATATAAATTATTTTAAACTCAATTTTCATTTAAACTCGGTTTTCCTTTCAGAACCCCAAAAGCAGGCTTAGTTCTGTAAATTTTTTCCATTCCATTTAGGAACATGCCAAACCCAAAAATATGTCTTTTTATTGCAGGTAAATTATTTCCCCAGCACTATTTTAATATTGCTTAGCAAAAAAAAAAAAAATGGGTGAGGAGGAGACAGCAAAAGCAGCAAGACTGAGCTCCTTTGATATCTAATTTACTGTACTGGATTCTCTTCAGCTTAATGAAGATAAATGTCCTACAGCTCATTCAAGCAGATAAGGCTGCTTAATTAATAATACAATGACAGTCTCATGACAATCATAATCCCCCGAGAAATGGTCTATATATACTGTTTTGAGCTCACATACAAKCCCATCAGAAATAAGATGCTGCTGACAAAACAGCAGTCCTTCTTCCCACACAAGTTATATGAACTTGCTCTGCAGGCAAAGCTCTGTCCCATTCTACCCATATTTTCAAACAAAAAAAGCCYAAACCTCAAACCAAACATCCAACCAGGACATCATAGGCATGTCCATGAGTGACCTACTCACCAGCTGTACATGACAGAGAAAACCTGACAGGACACAACTGAACTACATTTTCTGTTCAGCAAAACAAACCCTAAATGCYCMCTTATCTGGGTCAATGAAAAAAAGYCTCAAATAAATATCTTGGAAATGCCCAGTGCATCAGGGCATTTTAATATGCTAAAATGCTATATACTGGCTACCAAAACCACAGGACACCAGTAGGGTTAAAGGCCATCAACACCTCTACATACAAAAAAATAAGATTACACTAACAAAAGAGGAAAGTAAGATTCCACGATTTGATCTCTCTAAAACCTTTTAAAAACAAGATGCAGTATGTTTACATCTGAGTTCCCACAGCAAAAAGGATAAGGCAAGCCTAATTCCGCTATTAAGTTAGAGCTTATTTTCCTAGTCACTAAAACAGCCCAAAAAGGTGCTAGCCAAAAACCTGCCAGAAACAAAACCTAGAATTTAATCTTATTTTGCTTCAGTTACAGCAATGGTGTAAGTGGGCTAAAATTTGATACAAATGCACTGATTCTCTTCCTCTCCATTGTTTCAAACTAAACAATGGGATGGAGATTCRAAAGACAAAAACAAYTCCCCCTGAAAGGAAAAAAAMCACCTCTCCAAAGTCAGGGTAGAAGTATAATGCTATTTGTATCTCAAGCAGAAGAAAAMCAAGGTTGCCTGACTTAGTCCAGATTCATTAAAAAAAAAGGATAAGGAGAATCAATTTCCATCTCTTCCATGTGCTTTAAGTTCTAGAGCAAGATCTGAAAAGAACTGAACTCATTAATTCATCTRCTTTTACTACGTGTACTTAACACATTTATCTACATCAAACATAAAGTCACTGGGTGATTAAAGCTGCTCAAACACAATACTTGGCATTCTCCCAAACTCCAATAATACTTTTCTTGCTATATATAGACTTCTCAGAGTTTACATTGCTTTAAAGTGATACAGGGAGAAAAACAATCTTGATTTCACCAACAAAACAATGGGCTCTGAGCTGATGTGTCAGCAGCAAGAGAGTCCCATGGAATTCTGACACTACCCCAACGTCAGACTGGTGCTCAGAAGTTGAAAAAGGAAATCAAACACCAGGAAGGGAACAGAACAAAACAGCAGTACAYCACTATATAAGTCCATGTTTTGCCTGCATCCTGAATTCTGGGTCCCTTGGCCATCAAAAGTAATGGAGTGATACTACAGAAGGTTCAGGGAAAAGGAGCAAAAAATGTGGAAAAACTCTGTAGTAAAAAAACTAAGTAAGCAATGCACCTACAGCCTGAAAAAAATAATTATTTTAAGGGAAAATAAGCAAATGTGGCACAGGTTCACAAAATGACAAGCAATGTGGATAGACTCTAGATAGAGTCACTGTTGCCTCTTCTATACAAGAGCTAAGTAATTGGCAGAACCTTAACAAAGGGGAAATAAAATGGTTTTTCTTCAAACAACAGGCAGTAGACCTATAGGATATCCTAGACAAAAGATGTTGTAAATGCTGCAATATTATAAGGGCTCAAAGGGTAACTGAACAAGTTCACTGGTGGGGGGTGGGGAAAACAAACAAAAAAAATCCATTAATGGTTACTAAATATACGGAAACCACATCCAGCTCAGGAAATCCCTGAGCTAAGAATAGTTAAAAGCTGGAAGAGGATTACAGGGTCGTGYAACATGTGCATCTCCAGCCCACACGTATTTGCTCATGACCATCACTGGACAAAAGACGTCGGCACAGCGGCATCTTCAGCCTCAGCCACCAGAACTGCTCTAAAAGAGCTGAAGTCATTCCTGCCACAATTTGCCTTAAAGATGATAGCTTCCAGATATCCCACTATATATTTCAGGATTCAATTAAAATTTTATTTTGCATCTCACGCAGCAATTTAGAAATTAAGAGGAAACATTACTGTAAAAGTAATCAACTTTTGGTACTTTTAAATTTCATAGGGCACCTCCCAATTAGGGCACGAGCAGCCAACTGAGCAGTTTTCTGCAAAACTTTCATTTTGAACACTCTTCCCTTCTGACTGATTATTTTTAAAGATTGTTGTGGCAAACAGCTCTTACAAGAAATACAAATCGATGCTTTTAAATAGATTCATGTTAACAAAATTTGTTACTGTATCCAAAGCACTGTAGGTCATTGCCGGCTCAGACTTTGTCCTCTGTCAAAATGCTGCAGCAAATACCTTTACCAGATCTTTCTGAATTTCTCATCCTTTCTCTGACTTCAGTAGTAAGTGTTCCTAGCAGTTATCAGTTCAAGTGATGTCCCTGTTTAAAAAAACTCCAGTCTACTGCTAGTACAGGCTAGAGGACCATTTAAATAGGAACAGCAATTTTAAATTTGATTTAAAGTAGTAACAGTTATTACTTATAATACTTATATACTAGTTTTACTATTTTCCTCAAACAGTCATAAATTCATTGACGTTTCTTATATTCTGGCACAGGCATCTGTAGATATATGAAGACAGAGCTCAGCTTTAGAACAGTGAATTAGGACGAATGTATTCAAACTCTCCATTAATTTTTAAGATTACTGATGGGCCTGTTCATGCAGACTTGTTTCTCACCTGCCTATTCCGTTCATCCATTATTCTTGTGATCTGTATTTTCTTTCTCCCCATTTTTGCCTCTTCTTTCTTTTGCTTAGCAATCCAGAAATAAACTAATCCAAGAAATGTCCCTCTTCAGTGTTCTAACACATGATACAGTTTTCTTTTACTTTGTCTTCAGCTTGAGAAACGGCTCCTACTTCTTCTTTTAAGCACCTAAAAAAAAGGRAAAYATTTATATACAAATTATTCAAAAGAAAGCATWGTTAAAAACTTGTAGAGCCAAAAAACACGTGCATCGTGAAATTTCAGTGACAAATCAAGTATTTCATTGGTAAAATATGATACTACACATTCTCTTCCAATTAAACTCCAACTAGTTTGCTGCATTCTACCTACAAACTACAGACTTAAAATGACCAATAATTCCACACACTTTCAACTGAATGCCTTAATAATTGTCAAAGGGGTGGTGCTCATCAGCCTAAAATTTAGCCTTTAGTCACCCGAGGTTTCATATGTTTACCTGGTGTTGGTAAACTCCATTCAGTATTTTAGGAAACCTTATAAAGAAACACTTTGTATTTCTTGTTTCTCTTGTAAAATTTTCACAAAATAAACAAAACAAAGCCATGAGAGTTTCCATTCTTAAGCTAAATTACAACTCACTCTGTGAGACAGTATTTGGGGTTCCATTGGGAAACAAAAGGGAGAAGGAAAGAAGGAATCTCTTTACTTAAAAGAGACCACAGAAAACAGTTTTGCAATGGGACTATTTCATGATTACCAAGACACCAACGAAGAACTGAGACACTGACACAGTTCCCCCCCTCCACAATAACCAGTAAGTTCCACATTGCCAATACCCATTTCCAGTCCAGCACCTGTTTCATTGTTATATTGTTCACCAAGATAAATGTGCAGGAAACTTGAAAAACCAGTGTGCCACCACCTTTAAATCTGCACTGAATTACTTGRTATTTAACAAACTTCAATCACATATTCAGTAAAAAATTTGCTAAACCATTTTCCAGACATACTGCTTGAACTGTAGGATAGTATCAGTTGAAGAAAACAGGAGAAMAATTTAAATCACTTCTAGAACATCAAGTGTATAGTAGAAAGTATAAATATKAAATAAGTACAATTTATTTATCGTMTTACCACTTAATATATTAAAAGGGRTAAAACCAGCCCCAGTATTAGCTGATAACCTCTCTAACTTTCCAACCCAAAACATCTTCTGAAGTCAAGCCTTGCATATTTTAATCTGGGTGTCACCACAGCATATCCTTGAGGCCATGTGTAGAAAGTGGTGCAACCACATCACCATCAGACAGTTAATGAGCACAGACAGCAAGAGGCGATTAGTCACAGGCTACACTTCACAATACATTCAATTTATGCYGAGGAAACAGCCATGATGTTCTTGGGAGAAAAACAACAGAGGTGGAGGAACATCACAAAATGAAGGAATGTCATTTTCTATTTACCTGACAGCAACAAAGGATGGCTTTTGAAAAACATCRCAAAATGCCCAAGAGTATTTAGAAATACTATTTCATGAAATTTAAAATCAAATCAACACTTATACTGTATATGATGTCCATTGGTCTAAAGGATATGCACTAGACATTGTCTAGAAAGCAAAACACTTGAAAACATGCATCAACATTGCACTACTTTTGTTTTCTTYATAGAAAAGAATTTCTTCCAAGGTGCTGCTATGAAGGTAATTAGCAGCCAGTGAAGACCAGATGAACCAACCTCTAYACAACAAAGAGCACCTAATAAGTATCTTCCAGGGAAACAAGAGCTGGCATATAGATTTATCCCATTTTTGTTCTTAAAAAGTCACAGCTCATGGTATGATCACACTTTCAATTTAGTTCTGGAAAAATCTGGTTGTATCYCTTGAACATACCTAATCAAAGGGTCTCTAATAAGCTCTTCAATTTGTTTTCTCCTTCATGTGTAGTTACATTTTTTAAACCTATCATGTATTATTGAAACCGTTTCAGAATACAAAATTACCAGAGTCCTTCCTCTGCTTTTAAAAGCAAGTCCCATCATAACTAGYACACAGAAACGGCCACCACACAAAACCAAAGATGCATCTGGGCCAGCATTTTATCACTGGCTCCTAGCAGATATCACTAGGATGGGCAAGGAAGAATACAGAAACAGAATAGGAATGTTTCACTTAAAAACAGCATTTATAAACCATGTTCTCCACATAATAAGTGATTTTTGGATCAGGAACTTGTGGAATCATTCCACCTCCTGCAACACATATTGAAAAGTGAGTCCATGCAACGAATAAATTAAGGAACTCTGAGAGAAGAGGGAAAGTGGAAGATAAATATGATGTGAGATTATGCAATACACATACTTAAGAACACAAAATAAGAGATGCACAAATGTTTTGTATGAGCTAATGGAAGGCACAGTAGAGGGAAACACTCTTATGTGCTCTAAGTACACACAAAGGAAAATGGACAACACAGTAATTTTCACCAACATTTTGTTATAGCTTTGGGTTGTTTCAGGTCTTTTACCGGAGTATGCTCTATTGGACATAAACACCTCAAGCTATTTCCCATTTATGACAGTTCACTGTTCCCTCTCATCTCAGGTCTCACTTTCTTCAACCTTAAATACTCGTCTCACTTAGAAATTCCCAATTGCCATTCGYATATGTGTCCAGGCCGGGTCCTGCTCTCCTCCCTCTCCACAGGTTGCTATGGACACCAGAACCTGGCTTGGAAACACATCCGCTCGGGGATGCAGCGTCCCTGYCATTCTGAAGACACACAGAAGGTGATTTTCAAAGCTCAGAATTAAAATGGAAGTTTGGCTTGAGCTCAGGGTAGAAAGGACCTTGACACAACTGAAAAATCAGAGAAAACTGTGCAGTAAAAAGGCACTTTTCATGCATGCTCAGAACATCCCAACGGGAAGTTACTGTCAGTGACAAAGGCATGTCACATTTCTCATGAAAAGAACGACTTTTCCTTTTAYTCATCCTCGATCATGTCAGAGTTTTGGTTTTATTTTCTATCCTGACTAGGAACAAAACTATGTAAGATAAAAGACTGGATCCACTATAGGGTTACACCAGGAATGAAACCAGCRAGATTTTAATTTTGCTAAATCATGGCTGCATTACAAACATACCTCAGGTGAAATTGTAAAATTCATAATTCACAAAGCCATTTCATCTAGATTATCAACACGCTTTTGCCCAAATAAAGGAAAACTTACAGATATACATAGGAAGATCAACATTTATATCTGAAAGTAAATATAAACTAACATGAATTAACCTCTRTGAAGGCAAAGTTCTACTCCCTTAAGTGACAGAATCCAATCACAGCTGCCAAAGCTCCTTCACATTACTTGCATGGGCACACAAACGCAATAATTATTTTGTCTTAAAGGGGGATTTCAGTCATCTATTAAACAAAATAATTAGAATAAGCAGAGAAAAAGAAGGAAAAAAATCCCACATGCTTCATTATGAGCTTCAAGCAGAATATAGTGTCAGCTTGCAATAACAGCAAGAAAAATTGTATTTGTAGTTGTCCAAGTAAWAGTCTCTCCTATTGTTTAAAAGTCAACAATTACAAATTTTCTGGATTTATTCCCTTCCCTAAAACATGTGAAAACAGCACACTAATTACTGACACACAACAGAATCACATGCAGAAACATACCCTCACAACTGCACATTTTAGGGAGGTAATCTCAGTTTGTTGTCAAGATTGCTTTCAGTTTCACAGATTGCTGAGATGTAACTTTAAAGCAAGGAAACTGTATTTGACCTATTTTAAAAGATTCTTTCAAGGGTTCAGTGGAAACACATTATATCTGTACAAAACTGCACAAGGTCTGCAAGCCTCCTGGCAGAACAGGTTAGGAAAAACTGTGTCAGAATCATACTCCTTCCATTTAATTTCCTTTCATTTCCCTCTGACACTATTTTCTTGAAACTTCCATTTCACCACCATGGTTACAGGTTACATCTGACAGTCCCYGTCTCTTCACAGCTCATTTACTGCAATGCACACAAAGAAACGAGTGTCCTGACGTCAGATCATTTGCATGAAAACACAGATCTGCAGCGATGCATCTTACACAAGCCTTGGGTATGGCTTATTAAATAGCAAGGAGTAATTTTTACTAAATCAAGATTAACAGRTCTTTTTCCAGTCTTAAAGCAGCCTGTGCAGGTATTTTTGTAGATTTGACCYCTAAGCATGAACTGATGGGCAGTGATCACAGCTGAACTGCACAGTTGCTGGTTATTCTGCCACTYTGCACTTTGCACACTCACAGAATATAAAAATTCCCATTCAGTGCAACACGGAAATGAGCCCCACGAGCACATGTTAGCTGTTGTACACCCGTAAGGCAGACAACAGCCTGACAGAGTATCTTATTTTTCCACAGAACTAGTAATGGACATATGTCAGTGTCCCTCCCTCCCTGCCCCACAAGCTATGAAGAAAAAATGGAGTCAAATAATGGCTGCACCAAAATAATTTATCTAAAGGCTGTGCAGAGCAAGRTCAAATATGATTCTGACTCCATTTCACTGTACACAAGTAAGAGATTATTTTCTTCTTCAGAACCTCAAAGAGATGCAAACTCATATAAAGTAAGTACACAATTCCAAACACCTTTTCTTCTAAATCCCAAATTAATTATACAAAATATATTCACTCAGATTTGACCCTGCACTGGTACATGTTCAGATCCATGGGATGTCATCACTGTGCTCTAAACACTCCACCAGTCCTGCTCCAAAACTCACTGCTACCAGCTGGAAACTGAATTCAAARATTAAAACTTCCAGCAAAGGGATTTCACGTACCTTTATGTCTGCACTTTTAACAGAGTCCTCACTCAGATTGCTTTGCAGGGTTTTTTGCAGAAGTGTGCAAAAACAGTAACAAAACGGTTTCCTCCAGCCACATTTCTATAGCCCTGTCACCATACATTGCTSTAAGTAATGTCAGATATAACTGCTAAACAATCACACGGCTCTCCTTCCAAAACAAGGGTACATGCTGTCATCTATCTCTCCCTACTTGCTGCACCACAATCTTAGGAAATAAATCTTTTTTCCATCCTCAGTTTAGAAGCCATTCTTCTCCATCCAAGCAGAGCCTCAGAGTAAATGAGAGTGGCCTCACAGCTTCAAGGTCCTCAGCCACCAAGTGATACACATGCATTGTTATAAAACAATAATATAACCCTTAGCCAAAATTACTTTCTTTTTAAAGTGGGACAATGTAAAAAACAGGAAGCCATAAACAATTCTTTATTGATATTCTGGTTTTATGCATCATAAAACATTTGTTTCTTTCAGCCGGGAAGAACAACGCACATCTTTGGTACAAGACAATTTAAATAAACTGTACTTTCAAGATTTGTGGAGTTTTGCAACCAAACATGGTCCTCAGCTTCCACACTAACATCAAATCTATTTTTGAGCTTCTAGTTTGCAAGTAAAAGAGCTTTTCAAATTATGTTTTGCAGGCATATTAGAAAAGATCACAAAGCATTTTCAAAAAACAGTCTTACTGAAGCACTGCACCTTCCAAGTGCTGTTTAAATCCACTTGCTCGAAAAGGCTTTTTCAGCCATTCTCTTCCAGGCACTCAGTCCTGCCTAAGATGAAGTGGAAAAACTCCATTTTCTTGCACACAGAACTACAGAAATCTGGGCTGTATAAAAATTGAACTAAGATTCAAAAGTCTCTTTTAAAAGCAAGTTTTATTACTCTAAAATGCACTTTTTTTAAAAGATACATTTTSCTGAGCTGACGAACCAGTTTTCCAGAACTATTAACATCACCTGTGACAGCACATGCACTCCTAGATAAACTGTCACTCCCAGTGACAAATGTGGCCTTGCCCAGGATCAGGGACAGCCAGGAATTCTGCTCTGGTTAGTTATTTTAAATTGAATGGGTTAAGTTTTTAATAATACTCAATACACGGACTATAAACTTTTCCTTGGCACACTGCTCAAGTCCCAAAAATATCTATCATCCCATTCTGAGCATTTACAATTAATACTCTCTAGAACCAAACCAGCCCTTATCAAACTATCTGTTTAGGCAACCAYATTTACTACATCTTTTCAAGTAACATAAAATTCTATTTAATTATTCCCATCCACAATTTTTGTCTTGAAATTTTCTAAAATAATTTATCCTTGCATTCTCAAAAACATATTAGCGCAGAGTTTGAAAGTAAGGTCTGGAAACTGCTGAGCTAACAGTGCAGAAAGACCACAGAAAAAGAACTAAACTTTCAATACCRGATTAAAATCCAATTTTAGATACAAGCAGAATGTAAAATATTAAGTAATCATAAGAATTCTGCTGCCAGACTTCTACAAACAGATTAAGAAAATAACTGCATGACTGAATAGTTGTGTGGAAAACATGCTCCAGAGAGTTTCTCAAGAAACTTACTCCTAATTTATCATGTAATTTGTTGAAAGAAGTGACTTTTCCATGGTATACAAAAATAGGCACAAACAAAGATTATTCAGGACACTGTTAACAAAACAAACCCCAATATTTAAAAGCAGAGACAGAAAGTACTGATTTCCTACTGAATGAACCAGAGCTTTTGTAACAACTATGTCAGTTTGATTACAATTTTAGAAGTTTTGATCASATAAATACTCCCTCTTTTTTCCATTTAGAGCTGTCAGAAAATTAATGAACTACATGCAGAAATCTAAACTTAAGTTTAGAAATGATTGCTCCATAACAAAATCAAAAAGCATTTGCAGATATTTAACTAGTGTAAAACTGATGTTRCACAACTTTCACAATAATAAGCTCAAAGTGCAACTAAAGGTATTCAACCCCAAGTTTTAACCCTACAGACATTCGTACATTATACGCCACAGAAGGAAAGTTTCTTTCCTGAATCAAAATATACATACAAAACACATTAAATGTTTCTCAAGATCAAAAGCATTTGMCTCAACCTTATCAGGAATTTGTAATGGCTGTGGAACTTAACTACCATGTGGCCAAAAAAAATGGCACAGAGCCACATCTTGTGTTATTACAACTCCTCTTGGGCTCAAACGTCGGGAGCCACCAAACCTAAAATGCTGATAAGAACACGTCTGCCAGAGATGGCTTTGAATTCTACCATTGGACCCACAACAAAAAGCTGCCACAAAAGAGCCTTCCTTTGTTACAGCAGGCAAAACCTGTGAAATATATTTTTTATATTCATCTCAGGAAGGGGATGACCAAAACCTTGCTGCTGGTTCTCAGCAGGAAAYTTAAACTACCTTCTTCAATGGCAGCCTAATAGTGATTGGGTAAGAGCTGAATAGATACCTCCACAAGCACTGSTGATGAACTAAACAACAAACACCTAATGATAGGATCAATTTAAAGGCTCCTTTTTGTATTTTTCTTCACCAGATAATAAGGGTGAATAAAATAAATATACAGGACTGTTCAGTTTCCTATTAATATATTTACCAACCGGAATGGAACTTTCTGGTTTTGCAACATCTTACTACTTCATTAATCTTCTTCAGGCTCACTGATGCATCTTTAGATAACTCTTAATATACCGTTAAGTCATGGCTTTGAGAAAAAATATTATCATTGGGAAATCTCTTTCCAGAAGTCTTCATATTTCATCAGTTACAGCAGTGACACTCAAGCTTTAATTACTGCTACCTTGGCTCATTACTTCTCCCATCTCAACTTGACTTTATCAATAGATCAGAGAATACAGATAATCTTATTTTGCATAGCAACATGCATTTGGCAAAGGTGTAGCTCATTATCTCGGAGTTCTCACAATAGCTCTGCCCCACTTGTCACATCTCTGTTTATCGCTACGGAAATCAGCAGAGCACAGGGAACACTCGCTGTCGCCAGATCTACTCTCTGTACAGAGACAGGAGATGTTTTCACAGTTRCCAGAAGAGAATTCAGATGGAAAGTCCTACATTCACCTGCTCAGATTTCTGTGAAATTGTAGGCAAGGGGAATCACTTCCTTTTTTTTTTTTGGTTTATGTGATCACTCATAATTTTCATCCCTTTATAGACAAATAAGCTTAAAAGTTTGTTCTGCTCCATTTTTTTTTTTAACATAGCCATGCCAGGCTGAATTCAGGGGGTGCAGCACTTTAAACATAAGCAACAATATGCCAAACTAAACTAAAACATAGGTTCCTGGCATTTCTATATGGACATCCTAATCCAAGCAGAAGACTGTTCTTTTTGTCTCTGAGAACATGATTTGAGTAGATTATATTWTCTGGGGAGTAGTGAAACTTTTTGCATACCTTTTTTTTGGGTGGGGGGGCAGAACACTCATTTTACGATCACTTAGAACCTCAACCAATAACCTACATGTAAAGAACTGAACACTCATAAACAAAAACTGGACAAAAACATCCATCAATATAARTTCTGGCTTACCATAACCACATCTCATAGCTAGATTATTTTGCAGAAAAAAGTAAACAACCAAAAGCAACATCAGAAAAGCACAACTACAGTGCAGTACTTTTACACACAGTTAAAAATTAAACAAAGTGCCAGCTGAGCTAAATCAAGCAGCAACCTGATGTAAGATTTAAAATGTATAGAAATGAAGACAGGCAGAAAAAAATATTGAGAACACAGCACATACTGAAGGGCAATGTTATGAGATCTATTACTCTCATCCTTCAAATACTCTCTGTAAAACTCCTTTCAAATTCTGCAGGCTGCACTTCACTTTCCTTGTAGCAAATGCCAAAGCAGCAATTCTCCAGTCAGGTAAAGCAGTGACTGCTCTCAATATATTCAAACTGACTGGTGTATAACTGGTACAGTTTCCCGAGACAAGGGTAGAAACCACAGCAGATTTCTCCCTTGCAAAGATGTAGGTAAAAGGCATTTGCGTCTCTTTCACTTTCTCCTACTAGAAAACAAAAAAACCAAAACAAAAACAAAAACAAGAAAAAAAAAAAAACCAAAGCAAAACATAAATTATGAGGTAATCTTATTAACAGTTTCCCTAATGTAGAAAATARGACCAATTTGGTACTTCAGCAAACTGACTTTTTGGATTTGCAGCAAGAGTTTTAAAACTCGAAGAAGTTCTGAACACTACCTAGTGAGTAAACTYCTAATAATTCTTTGTTACTTTTTACGAAGAGGGAAACTATCCCCTGTGTCTGCAAAGTACAAACTGTTGAGGTAATACAACAAACAGCCRCAGGACAGCAACTCCAACACATGTTCCTGAACAAACATTACTGCAATCAAAAACATTTACAGCTGACTTCAGGAATGTAATGGGATAGGAAGGCAGCCAYAGCATTCTGTGGTTTTGCTTATACCTTATGCTATAAGAGCTTCCTCAAGTCAGGCTTCAAACCTAACAATGCCAGATTTTATTGAAGTTCTCAGCAGGAGACAAATGTCAGTAGATGAGAGAATGGAAAATAGAAGGATTATAAACAAGATTCTTCCTTGCACATTGTGCCCTTGCAAGATGGATTCTGGCTTCCAAGTTTGGCTTCGGTCAACAGTGGCTTTGTGACGCAAGCGCTGCACGCTCCTGTTTTATACTTGGGAAACATCTTCCCAAGGTTTAGCTCGTCCTCACTTATCTRCTTCTTCCTGATGTTATAGATCAGCTTTTCTTCGTGCTCTGCACAAGCCTCATGCTCCAASCTTATTGCACAGCTCCCATTGGTGTTGGTTTTCCCTTAGGGGTTTTTTACCTGCTATGACAGGCAGTCTCCACACCATTTCTCATTCTTACTAACTACACACTTTCAGTTTTCCAGAGGATTCCACATGACACACATGCCCCTGCTTTTAAAGGGAATAGGACAATAAACCCAAGAAGAAATACAAGAGAGAACACACATCAATGATCTATAAGAAGCTTTAAATCACTGAACAATTATCCAGAAAGCTTTCTTGATAATTTATTCGATGTCTGATTAAATGACAGCATGCAGTCATATTGTTGAAGTGCAACAATTATAAACCAGACAGACACGACAACATAATGCTTCAAGCAGCCTGCGTGCCTCAGAAAAACTCTCAGCAAACCATAAAGACGCCTACGTCTTTCTAACAAAGATTAGTGGCAAGTTTCTTTTCTCTGTGGCTGCCACAGCCTTTGTTCAGAACTCAATCTCTGCTTTTAAAATTCAGATACACCACCAGTTGAAACTTCGGAATAAAWTTTTTTTAAAGCTATACTACTTAGTATTTCTATGATATTAAAACCACATTTCAAAGTATTATTCCCATCTCTGCACTGCTTTAAGCAAATAGTCCTATCATATTTAAACAAAATAGACCACAATTACTGCTGATGGGGGAGCTACAGCAGATCACAGAGCAGGTCCTCTCCAGACACGCATGGAGACAGTTTCTTTGTAATCTGAACATTTCAGAATCCAAGGCAGACAGGTAGCAAATAATAAAATAACAAACAAGTGAGAWGAATCCACTCAGCTACACCTCAGTTGTGATCATTTGCAAAAGGATTACATGCGGGCAGAACTCAGGCAACATCAAGGAAATGAAGAAAATTGTGCTGGGCACCACAGTCAACAAACTCTGACTCCCATGATCTCTCCAATGTCAGCAGCCACTTTTAAAAGCAAGCTAGAAAGAAATTCTTCACARTCCAGAACATTTTATCGATTCAAATACAGGTACTTCATCTCAGCATTGCTACTGACCTCCATTTGGATGTCCATATCTTTAAAATCAATCACAATCTAAGAATGTCTAAATCAAGTACAGGGCAAGCCACTAAAACCAGAAGTTTAGTACATCAGGATCCACACTCCAATACCTAAATTTACTGTGGTAAAACTCTGTTTCTATCAGGAAAAGTAGCAAGAATATTATTCAGAATATTTTACGCTTCTGCATATAAATCTTTGTCTTTTTTGGCAGGTGATGTCTGGTATTCTGGGCACTCATATGTCWKTAACACTAACCCAGCCACTCGGATTCTCTTGCAGAAATGTCACCTAAACTGCACTGATAATAGACCATTGACTCTTCAGATAAGACCTAGTCTCTAATATAAGTTAGTCTCTGAATAGAAACCTAATTCTAAAACCAGCTTTGRAAGTACTGTTTCCTTAGCAAGAAACTAGTATACAGTCAGTTAATATGGTTTAGTTGGTACGCTGACATTCAGGATGCTACAGTAACTCTATTACTTGTTATACCTGCAACACAGGCGAAGTAATTAGATTTTACCATTTGCTCTTTCTTGCAGATTGCTGCAAATGGAAAAAYTAAGTTGTTTGACCCTAAGTAACATTACTGGTTCACAGCAAAGCTATGAGATTCAAGTGGTAGATAGTAACATGTATTCAAATATCTGATTCAACAGCTTCTGGAGTGAAATATYCCTTGACTAGAAACTGAAGAGAGAATTCTCATCCATTTGTTCCCATTATTGTATTAAAAACACAAACCCTCAAAACTTAAAAAATATCTCAATTTTTCTTCCTGTCAACAAACCCTGACAAACATGAAGGGTGCCTCTAARAAGATGAATTAGAAGATTCAGCTGACAGAAGCTTAGGTGAAGGGCCGAAAAAACTTTAATCAAGGTCCCAAGCAAGAACCAGWTAAGTGATCCACACAAATATACAAAGTGCTTCTGATAAACTACTACACAAATAACATGTCACGGAGTATGCCAAAAAGAGCAGGGAATATAAAGAAAAGCAAGGCATCACGGAAGCTGGATCTTAATGCAATTGAAAGGCAGCTGGGCTATTTTCACAATTGCCTTAAGTAGCCAGGAATCTGAAGCAGAAGCTCAGACTGTTTCAGATTATTGGAGACTTCCCTTACTGAAAACCTACTATATTTAAACAATTATATTCATTTACATTTGACATGAAACATTAGATGCAAATGAGAGACATCTTCATCTTCACCACTTAKTTGGCCAAGTAGTATCTGATGCAGTAACTGCCTAGATCTGACAATAACCTGGGTCCATCAAGAATCAGACTACAAATAAGCTGCCCATCCAGACCTGCAATTATGCATTAAAAAAGAAAAAAACAGAAACTGCCAGAAACACCACAAAGCAGCCCCAAAACCATCTCAGAAGAGAAGACTGCATGATCTCTTGCACTATTTGTTGGTCAGAGCAGACATCTCAGCATTTAATTATTGCATCAGTGATTTTTAAATGCCCAGAAAATACACAAAACAACACACACACACTTCTGGATCCCTTCTATCCATCATATCTTCTACATTTCTGACAAAATCCTACCTAAGAGCCCTTAGRAGCCATATTTGTAAAGCAAATACAAAGCAGTTAGTTGTGAATTACTTCTTGAAGGTGTACTGTAGTAAGAGCAGTTACATTCCACCATAAAACCTGGAGACTGCCTGGAGCCCTGGTAGCTGAAAGTGTGCAGGGTGTAAGTTCAGACACCTCAGTCAACTCATGAGCTTGGAGAAGTGAGTTAAAGCTGGTGTTAAACTCCTCGTGTGAAGTGACAGACTTATTCAGACACAGAAATAATTCTTCCACGATTATCACTAGAGTTCACATCAAAGCATCGGCAATCTTTTCTGCTCCTTTCTCATACAATAATAAGCATCTTGTCTTTCTGAGAAACAGGCTATGTACTTCTTTATCTAAGGAAAGAGATCACTCAGATATTAGATATTAAATACATTTATTAAAGTGGAGTCTGTATGCTAGAATCAGATGCTAACTTAATTATTTTACATKATCTCATTTTACTCATTCTAGGTAAATAACCTGTGAACATGACTATATGGAGTTACATGAACAAAAAATTAACCACAGCAAATTGACACAGTTTATACATACAGCTTTCAAAAATATGCTGAGAAGCATTCTTGAACCTGCAAGAAATCTTAACTCCTCTTAAAAAAAAACTTCATTGTTGAGTACTCTGGGCCTTCAGAACATTAAAGCATTTCTTTCTCACATGCTGACTGGAAGCCTTGCAGCAGCTGAAGCAATAAATATTGACAGCAATCTGGCAAACAGCAGATAGCAGAGCTCTGGTCTCCAATTTCACCTGCCTCAGCAAAGACACAGCCTAGAAGGGACAGCACAACCAGGGCTTCTTCAGCTCTACTAYTGCTGCTCTGGCCTGTATTGAAAATGCATCTTCCCCTCAAATACTGGGGTACCTTTGAATGTACCTGCTTTTCTATACCAAACTGAGAACCTGAATTACCTCATTGCAACAGAGCAGCAACAGATACACAGCAACAGAGCTCTTAACTCTGGCTACAAGTCATACTGCAAGAAACTTTCAGCATCCAGTTCCATCATGTTGTACTCTTTCATGATGCTTTAGAAGTCTTGCACATGAGGCCACACATTGCTTAATAAAAACTAAACAGCCAACTCAAAACAAACACTGAAACAGCTGTATGCYGAAATACAAGATACTCCTGACAGCTTGTGAGAATTGGAATTAGTGAAGTGGATTTTAATTAGGAAACTGTACTGATGACTGAGTTCTACTCTTCCCTAAACTCCCATCTCATATCCTCTACTTTGAGGTAGGATTACAGAAGCTGTAAGGAAATGCATTCAGACTCACTTAAAGAAAATTGAAAACAAAACACTGTGACTACAAAATTCCATCTTCCCACTGGGAGAAAGGCATCTTTCCAACAATTCTCTCCCTGTATTCAGACTAACTACAGATTGCTAGTTGGTTTTTTAGCAGACTCCATCCTGCTGCCAAGTTAACAGATTTTTAAACTGAGATTTGAAACAAAGACTTCTTAGTATAACCCAGAATGTTGAGCACTGAGTTGGACCTAGTTCTCTAAACTTGATCTTATGATTTCATCTGGAGCTCATTCATTTTCACCCCTGCACAGACACACCTATGATTATGGGCTAAGTTTAGATTCGTAAGAATTCACCAACATCCAGTGTCATCATTTTCTCCAACACACAGCTTCACTGAGGGAGGGGTGGAGACATCCTCCACACTATAAACATTTGCCTGCTTTCAAAGGAAGATAGGAATCAAAACAAGCTTACCCTGTACTTCTAGCAGACACCACTCTGAACATGTTACATCAACCRACACTTGTGGAGATCCTTCCTTCTAGCTTCTAGTAGGCTTCCTTCCTCTTTGTCTATCACTGAATGTACTTCATTTTGATGGYAATATCTGATTAACAACCTCAGCAAGCCTTTAGAGGTGGCAGGCACTCCCCTTTGTAAGCTTCACTTACCCAAAACAACACAAATCCTTTAGTATTCCACAACAGAAACTGCACCACATAAAATCTTAGGGCCACCATCACTGCACAGTCCAGGAGGRGATTTGCATGCATCATGGATGCAGATGGAACCAGATCCATTGTACAGGAATAACAACATTTAAAGCAGCAGTGAGCTTTGGTTTAAACAGAGTAAACCAAGACTTGTGCTCTCACACCCTACTGCTGCCAAATCGTTCCATCTGCATTAACTGCAAGATGTCAGCTGGGGCATGGAAAGGAAGAATTATTTAGTGCATTTAGTGAATCCTCTAATTCAAAAAATCTCGTTTCACTCACATGGGTGTCCTTGCCTATGTGGAACAGAAGTCAAAATATTCTTCAACAGGATAGTAATATCAACTTAAAATTTCTATGTAGAGGTGTGATACTCTCAAGTCTCAGTGCTCTGTTCTTTTTTGAATGAGTCCAACTCCTTCAGGAAAGATGTTCACCATGTACAGATGGAACAAAAGCACTAAAGGGAAAAAATAAAGTTCTCAAAAGCAGAAGTGTGACAGAGGACAGCAGCAGAAAGAGTCAACAATRAGTTTATCTGTAACAAGTTTTATCTGTGACATTTTATCCAATTTRATGCTACATAGCAAAGAACAAAGACACAGACCTGGCTTTTTAAAATTTAGTAGATTCAAATATGAAGTAAAAAGAAACTGATTTTCATTCACTTTTGAGGATTTTACCTTAAGGGAAGGTCTTTCAAGGATGCACATGATATTCTTTGGCCTTCTGAAAATTACATCAATTAAGCACAAAACTCAGTTCTTATAAAAAATTATTTAAAACATCCAAGAAGAAAAATAAATCACAAAACTGAAGAATTATTTGTTAACAGCACTTACTAACTCACTACAAATAGGTTGCAGCTTTTGCTAGAGGTCTGAGTTTCCACTGGCAGTTCTGCAGTGTCTCAGATCCAGGCTGCTATGGAAAAACAAAATGAGAACTCTAAAGGGACCTTGTTGTTTTCATATGTCATTAACTCGGGAGCTTGTGCAAGAAGATTATTGATATTTTGAAACACTTGAAAAGACCAACCATAGCTTCCAACACAACTACACCCTGCAGGGCTAGAAACAGAATGTATGCTAAGGTAGGTAACTGATGCTTTATGGAATAAATTTCAGTTCTCTATTATGTTTAAGACATTTTAATGTTGCTTTAGTATGTGCATCCTTAAAATACACAAAATCTACTGGGCTTCCTTGCARTTTTTCTGCAAATACAGTATCTACCAAAACTAAAAAAATCAACAGATGGTATCTTAAATCTTTGACAGAGTTTACTGGTCCATAATAACAGTGCATGTAGAATACAACAAAAACCCAAAATCCAACAACCCAATTATTCAGAACAAAGGGCCTACACAGCCTTCTCAACAGGAAGAGATGGAAAAAGCTGGTGGCTGGAAGATATACATGTTAAAATCACAGCTGGGGGAATGTGGACCCCTTCATTCCTCTGCTTTCACTCATGGACATGGGACCACCTGACCTGAAAAAGAATGGAACTCCCAAAGCATTCAGAACTCACTTGAATCTTCCAGCTTAAAAATGCAATCATGCAAGCCTGAGACTAAGTAAACCCTTCAGTGAAGTGTTGTTAGAAACACCAAGTCCCCTATYCAGTATTAAAGCTGCACTTTGCAGCTTAGATCCAGCCCAGGGCATTTCTACTCATCTGGGCCCACAGCTGCAAAGTGCAGAAACCACCCAGTACCACAGGGAAAATGGGATCATGCAACAAAACTGGGGACGATGAGCAAATCACCTCACTGCCTCTGCTCAGCACAAGACAKCAAAAACCCCTAAACTGTAAACCAATAACATCATACTTTCTGCAACAAACCAGCAGGGAAAATATTAAATTTTATTAGGATTTTGCATAAGTGAGATTATATTCCATTAAAGAGATTATCCATTTTTGAACGTTGTCTTGATAGAGGACTTATGTGTGCCACTCTTCCCTGCTTATCATCTCCCAAATGGTGTCCTGTTAAATCTGCAGAAGGCATGTAAGTGACACTTYAGCTTTTAAGCACAGATGATACCAAGACATTCTGACAATATCACAGCACTGCCAAAATTTACATTTGTGGGTTTTCTTAAAGATTAAGTACCTGAGGATCAGATTGCTATTTTCAGATTTCATTTAAAATTTAATCTTTAGTCATCATGGCAGCAGAAAACTGAACTGTAACAGCTAAAAAAACCCCAAATAAAACACTCAAAAAATTATGGCAGATTAAAAAAAATCCCACTACTTTTGAATTCTCTTTCACTGATATGCAGAGATACTGTTGAAGCATTCCAAATACTGAGTTGGTTACATCTCAGTTACAAAATTAGTCTCTTGAAATAGTTTGGTAACATTTTATTTAACTAACAGAACTCTGAAAACATTCAGAGAAACGTTAACTTCTGAGAGCTTCACTGTTTTATTCACTCACGTAAGATCACATGGTTACTAGACACATGCATGCTAAATATATTATATGCTACCATGGCAGCAGGTCAGTTCTGCACAAGCTGCTTGTATTAAATTTCTCCTGTAAGTGACATTAGAGTTTAGCTCTGCTCCAGCACATATAGGAAGAGGCTTCACATTCCAAACTACCATCTGAAGGGGAAAACTATGCCAACACAGTACTAAGTATGCCTGTGCTACTTTAACCCATTTACTACTTCAACACACACATGCAAGCCTCGCATTTATGTTATCTATATTATAATATTTTCTAATCCAAAACTCCAAAACTAATGGCTTTATCGTAGTCTTTTGCTAYGAAAATTTAAGGAAGAGGTCAAGAGGTCACACAATTCTAGTCTATAATATGTGACATGTTAAGATTGATGAAATTCCAAACGGTAAGTGTCATTAACTGGGTAGCGTATTCAAGTACATCTGAAACCTTCTACTGGTTTATCAAACTGCCTGGGTACACATAACTRCTACTAGAACACATTTGAAATAAGCATGACTGCATATTGTTCTAACAATTTTATAGCAGATGTTCTCCATAAAAGACAGTGACATATTAAAAAATCCCACACATTGTCTCTACATATATATTGACATATCTAGAAATACACACACTGGCATATAAAAAGCACAAACAAATCTGAGTTGTCAAAATTAATGGAGCACACACTAAAAATATTTCACCATCCTCACGATGCCTTCCTATGTCATACTACAACAGAGGACATCACTGCAGAGAATGCCAGCCTTACAGAGAAAGGAAGGCAAACTCTTCTAAAAGCTGCCTCGAGACCAGCACAGGGAAACATTTTGGATGTGTTTCATGGCTTCAGATTGGTGCCTTGGAGAATGCAAAGTTAAAAGGGGAACAGACTTCATCATCAGGGTCAAGATAGTTTATCAGTATTCTGCTGGAAGAATACACATTAATCCTTTTCYTAAGCACAGAGAAAAGCCTAACTCAAACACCTATCAGTAAGGATGTAATCACAGTCAGCTTCAGCACTGACRTTGGAGGCAGAGGAAATCATACAGACTTTGGTAAATATTTAGGCAGCTAGTCCACATAAAAAYCTCAGAGTGTTGCTTCTCTAGYGCAACCATATCTGCAGGGGGTAGGKGAAAGTCCTCATATACCTACTTAAGCTGCAACTGTATGTTCRCTGCAACCCATAAGCACATCCTGATATTGTTCCTCTTAAATGGAAATCTCATGAGATGGTTCATACATTGCTGGTCTTCCCTTTCCACTGGTTGGGGACATGTGGAAACCAGACACAACTACCCACAGGTAACCAGCCTATCCACAATGAAGACCTGCTATGAGCTTACCAATAGTACAGGCAAAGTTAGAGGTATGCTTGGATTTTGAGCAGATGATACCTTAAACTAGCTCATTATTCAGAGTCCTCCCTTAATTACTCTGCAGAGCACACCAACATTTATCAAATAATATACTGACAGAAAGATACAGAATACCACATTTTTACAGAAGTATTATAACACTTTTAATTTTAGTCACCCAAAGGTTAAGCACCAAACTATAAAACGTCTGCAGTATGGTCCTGATATATTAACCAGGTTTCATTTTGACATTAGAACTTCTGCACTAAGGGACCACGTTGGAACCACAAAATCATCTCTAATATAGGAGAGACTTATTTTTTTTTATTAAGTGTAACACTTCTGTTAGCAACACATAGAATATGTATTCATTTAGTGTCACACGTTAGCACATGATTGAGATCCTTTATCCGGTCAAACAGCATCACATGGACCAAGTGCAAAGACACAGCAGAACTCTGCCTGAAGCTCCAGCATCGAATCTGGGCCATCCTTGCACTTACAGGTTTCTGTGCAGCTGCTGGGAGGAGCTCCCCACCCCCCGACCCAGGGGAGCATAGAAGCTGTCACTTCSAAGAGGAAAGAAAAAAATCCTCCTCAAGAACCATTCTTCACCTCTGCAGAGCTGTCACAAACGTGAGCCCAGCTGAATTATCATGTTCCAAACTTGGCATTTGACTTGTTWTTGCTTGAATATTTAAGCCATTGCTTTCTTACCTGCTTCAGGCTGAAGCCATTTTTTCATTACTTCTTATTTGGTATTTTTTTCCATATTGATGACTTAAGAGGTGCAAACCACTCTGACCTGCTATTAGCAAACTCTCAGCATTGAAGAACAGCACAACACAAGTCTCAGCACATCAGGAGTATTCAATAACTAACATATACATCGGATTCCTTTTGCAAAAAGAACACACGCAGAACGAAAACCAAGAGCTGCACTGATAAAAAATCCCACAGAAAAGTCATGAAATAACTGAACCAGTAAACTTCCATACCAAGACAAAACTAGGAAATGGAATCTACAAATACAACTTGTCTACTGAAAACATGTTTTTCATCTTTTTAAAGAACACGTTTCTGACTCCACAATTAAAAAGCAGCTTCCAAGTTTTATCAGTACAGTAAAAACGAAATAAACASAGTTTCTTCTGTAAGCAAATAATATTAAGGTGCTGCAGAGAAGAGTTTGTCTTCCATATCACATGAAACAAGTTTTGACTAAGAAAAATAAATGCTCAGTATTACACAAAGCACAAAAAATGCCACTGACCTCRGTGAAGGACTTGGAATTAYGTTATTTGCAACTGTGCTGTGCTACAGGTTACTCTTACTTCACAAGCAAACAAAAACCATCAACAACAGGCASAAATGAAAACCTACCCAACATGACCATYAATGAAAGTAGAGCTTACATGACGTAAAACTATGCAGATGCTCTTTTAGATCAGACAATAATTGTTTTGTTTCTCCTAAAGTGTTGGTACCTAATCACTCAGATTTGGAGCAATTGTTTCTCAAGASCCCAGGTGAAAAGAAGAAACAAGAATCTGTTAATGCAATCCACCCAGCTGACATATGTAGAACTGCATTCATGAAAACAGTAAAGACAAACCAAAAATGGAATGGAAGATATTAAGGTAAGTAAAAGAAGATATACTTGCCAAGAGTAGAATCCACAATACGTGCTTTCTCAGGAGAAAATATTGCCAGCATTTTAATAGACAGATCTGACAGAAAACTCACCATCTACCCACCAGGAAGTGAAACGAAAGAAAGCCCAAAAAAAGAGCAGAGAAAGACAGAAGTGGGTGTGGTGGAAATACTTCTTGTTTACTTGTAATTATCTAAAAAAAAAAAATTATAGAGAGTAAACAGCTGAAATCTGACATATTCACTCATCCACACCATCACTCCAAAAATCAAAAGCAACACAGYTTTACCTGTTTATAGCACTCGATTTCATCCAAGTCACACATCACACCACACCTCCTCTAYACAACACTGTCCTGCCCTGTCACAATGACAAAGGATGGGACAAGAGATTATTAAACTGCACCCAGGCAGGGACATGAAGATTAAGGCATTTACACAAGGTCASCAAGGAATCAACTATTTCAAAGACAAGGCACCAATCTTAAATTTCCTCAATGGCAAAAATACTCAAAACAAAGCAAGATCTGCCAATAAAGTAACATATGCTGCTAAATTAATGGATTAGCAGGCAAGTCTAAGACACAAAAGTATTCCAGGCCATGATTCGCACTTTTAATTTAACCTACAGATTTCAATTACAGAACTGAAAACAAATGCAAMCCCCCCCCAGCACTTGTACTAGAAAATTATTCCTAATTTTTTATCCTCCCTATTTATAAACAGCAAGAGCTGATGGAAATAATACTTGGCAGAATMCAGTCCTTAGCTAAAGCTTGAGTCAGGCATCCATTTGGTGAGGTCACATTACAACAGGTAGSCACTACCACCACCATCATCCAGCCATTTTCACACCAACGACCCTTATGCTGGGCACTTCAGGAGCATCTGCCACATATACAGACCAAAATGAAATAAAATTATTACCTCCCCTMGTTTTCCCAATTTGTTAAAAGCCATCTGAGTCAAATCTTTCTTAGACATCAATCTGGACCACAGACAAGTGTAGGAACTGCAAGTTTTACTGAAAACCACAAACTTCATTGTAGTCTAATCACCTGAATTAAATACATAAACAAGATTTCAGTTTTTTTAAGGATAACTGATTTAAGTTTGCCACATTAGTCTACTTTAGAAGGCATTTCATGAAGCAACACTTGCTAAATCAAAAAACATCAGTATGTTCTTAGMATATTTTAAAAATGACCAAACTACATCTAATAAAGAAACAAATTGAAAAAGAATAAAAGTTGGTGAGTGCTGTCATTTGCTTTACTGGAACACATCAAATAATTTCAGCACTGTTCCGCTAAAGWTGTAAAGAAGAGCTGAGACAGGAATTCACAGCTACAAACCACATGAGACCACGTGASAAGACATATCCACTCCAAAATGCAGGTGCACTGCCATCCACATCTTGCTAGTGCATAATCACAACTGAACATATTAACCTAGTTTCCCAAAGCCTTAATGATGACAAATATGACACTGAAGACATGTTCTTCATTAAGAAACAGGTTTGCCYCATTTAGGCGCTACAACTAAAGAGCATTTTGTGAAATGACGGATTTTCAAGCAGGAGGGATAATAAACTAAATGCCTTCTGTGTGCTATCCTAACATGCCACTGATTGGCACAGCTACATTAAATTAGTTTAAAGGTGTCCTCTGTAAATCCACCTATATACATGTAACAAAATTGAGTTTTACTGTTGATCTAAGAGGGGATCTGAGGAATTCTAGCTAAACAGACTATTTCCCTAAATTTGGACTAATCCAGAAGACAGATCTAATGAATATTTTTTCCTGTGGTATGCTCTTCAGTACAGTACCCTGACAAGTCTTTCAAATCACAGTGTTGTTAAGATAAGCCCAGGAAGGTACTGTACAGGAAAAAGAGGCAAGGGCTATATATGGGATACACAGATCCAATATCTGAGCAAAGAATCTTCAGGTTTAGGGGATTTCATACATATGTTGCTTGACACTAGCAAAAGAGCACTAGAACTCAGAAACACTTTTTAGAAAAAACTTATTTAAATGATACAGATATTATTCAAATGACTCTGAGCATCTCCAGATCCAGTGCATCTCCCCACATGCAGAGTGTGAACCCCAGGCAGTAAGAAGGCTGAAACCAGGAATTGCAGAAGAGCATCCCAACCCACTGGAGCAGYCTGGAAGTTGAGAGTGGCAATCAAAGTGCAGATCTAAAGCCACATTCATTAGATTGAACAGTGAGATTTCAATATGTATTGTAGCTCTAAAAGAGAAATGTACAAATTCACAAAGAATRACTGCACACATGTTCTCTAAACAATGATAATCCAATTAGGTATCACTCATTTAGACAGATACATTGCTTTAACAATGCTCAWATTGTCTCGTATTGCTAAAATAAAAGTTCAATAATTTAATTTTGTACTGGAATATAGCAGAGGAGAAGGAGACAAAGACTTGGATTAAAACGTTCATGTGATTGCCAAAGGGGGAAAAAAGACTGTTCCCTACACACTCAGGAGCCATTAAAACCCTTCAGCATTTTTTGCCAAACATGGTTTCACTTTTTTTTTTTGCTTACAGTGCTTCAAAAGGTTTTGCTAAGGCAACTTGTGTATTGACAATAATACAGCCACCAGGCTGTATTATAAAGAAGACAATAGYGAGATCTGAGTAATGTGTATTAAAGAAAACACATTCACTACCATGGGAACCCTGTCAGAATTCACCCCTACTGCAAGTTGTCCACAGGAAGCCTTTCTGTGCTAGACTTCCTCTCCTAATCATCTCTCTAATACTTCTAACACATAAACATTAATATTATAGCAGGGAACAAGCACACARGCTATGCTGTTGGCCTACAGCATTTTCATCTAAATAGGTCTTACAGACACAAGGAGACAGTAGAAAGAATTCCAGAATAAGATCTCCACCACTTACGTCATCAGTACAGCCAAGGATTTCACTGGAACATTGACACTAATTCACTGAAAACTCATTGTAAGCACAGTTAATGAATGTGGGAGAAACCAGGAAAAAGAAAAAAAAAAAAACAAGTCCACATACACAACACAAAGAACCAACCAAGAAATGTCCCAAATCCCACTGAAAGCTGACTTTATCTAAAACAGTCTAGGAAGTTTCACTGGAATAAATTTTTGGTAACAAACTGCACTGTACTAAAATCATACCTATACCAAGCTTTTGGGATCCACAGCTTTAACAGGAAGAGAGGCAAGTTCTACCTCACAGCCTCAGTTACAGTACAACTCTATTTGCATGTGCAAGAGCACCACCAATACCACCAAAATAAAACCCAGAGTTAAACATTAAACTACACAYAGGACTTGCCTGGCTACAGCTATTTACAGGAAAAGCTCAAGGAATCTTGCAGTGTATGCAAGACATTAATATATAGTTAAAAACTACTTTTCTCACTTTCTGCATAGAGGTAGTAGATCAAATCCTCTCAGAATCTGAACTCAAACATTACCAGGAGAATTTGYTTTTAACTGTCTTGCAGTCTGAATTAGTTTGTCACTGAAGGTCTGCAAACTCAAACGCTCTGTAGCAAAAGCATCTCTTACAATGTTGTTTTGCAGGGTTTGAGAGATGAAAATACAGAACCTAAAAGCATCAACACAGAAGTTTCATTAGACTCCAGAATTAAGTTACCAATTCAAAAAGAGAACAAGCTTTCCCTTAAAACATTTTACACATTGAAATAATAGAACTACATTTTCTCCTTGACATAAAGAGCAGCCAGTATTGGGGAGCCCCAGCATGAGCTACTACATCAGCAAAGCTCAAGCTGTAAACTAAATGATGAAATCCATTTTTAATCAACAAAAAAAAAACCTGGTGATGGCACATAATTTCAGGGGTTTTACAAATTTCAGAAAAAGGACTCTTCTACAGAAATCCAAACAAAGAGACACCTTTTAGAAAAGACAGACTAAATTCACATCACAAGCAACATCCTGAATGTATTGTATATCAAGTTCCTTTCCCTGCATAGTAACAAGAAACAAAAAGTATCCTAATCCCTTGCTCAAGATTGTAGCAACCACAATAGCAACTGAAGCAGAAGCTTTTCCAAGAAAGGCATTTTAAACGCAGAGCTTACCCTTCAGAACTGGTATACCTACAACAACCTTCATCAACACACGCAATTGTGCCCTTGTCCAAATTTGTATTTGTCTAAAGAGATGCAAATGGAGAAAGAAAAGACAATTATAGAAACTATGAAACCCAGAGATACAGTCTCAAGGAATTTTAAACATTAATGGTCAGACACTTAAACGTTGAAAGGTCTGAGACCTGAAACACGGGTAAGTCTGAAACAAGGTGTTTGCATTAAGATGAGGCTCAGTCTCTCTGAAGCATAAGCGTTGATAAACAGAGCCAGACACACTAAAGCTASAAATATAAAAAACAACCCAAGGAAAGAAGTACGCCTGGAGCTGAATTTTTTGTTTCCATTCCACTTATATCTTGGTTGAAACCAAGGAGAAGCTGCTTTCTAGTTACTTTTTTTGGCTGTTGTCAAATTCCTGACGGAAAACATCAGTAAATCCTATCACAGGTGAGTTGAATCATTCCTGTTCAAGGTCCACTTGTGTCTTCAAAACCTTGTCACCTACTCCTCCCTTCCCAGCGCCTCAAACACTGACACATGAACCCTGGTTCACGACATGAAATGCAGGGACTGGGCTGGCTGTGCCATCGTTGTCCCAATACTACCCACAGATCAGGCTATTTTAAGATAAGCTAATTATGCCACTAAAAAATCTTATAAGCCACTAAGACTAAGCAGGAGAGACCACGAAGAATTAAAAGCAGAGAAACACAGGTAAGACAGAACCAAGACTTGTGATCTCAGCTCTTCCAAGTAAGAAGCCTGGAAGATTCCTTGTCCAACTGCGACTCTGAGTTTTAGTCTGAGCTTACCTTCTCTGCTTCTAACAGTTGTAACAAGCACAAGGAACTTCACATGAAAGGCTGKTGTTCCTTACACCTTCAGAAAATTAGTCATTCATGCCTTAGAAAAACAACACACCAAAATCTTTGTGGCTTGCTTCTAGGCATTATCTACATGCATGCAAGACAGCTACAGAAACCAACTCAGATGTCTTGAAACAAACAGATCTGAAGGAAAATCCTCAATTATGAGTTTGTTGCATAGAAATTTTTCAAGAAGTTTATCACATCATCTCCTCATTAACATTTCATTAAAGAACTGAATGATTGAAAAGCAGGTAAAAACTTCTTTTGAGAACTACTCAGCCAGTACCCAGGAATACTGTGGTAGGTTTTATTACAGAACAATTCAGCCTGTAAAAAAAAAAACATGTTTAAAAAAAATTGGATCCAGAAAGTCCTACATAAAGCACAGATATGAGTATCACATGGGGGAGGGTGTGAGAAGACGAATTCAAATAAATTACTGTATTATAAGACAACACAAGAAATTCCAACTCCACACATATACACTTAAAAAAAGACKTCATCAAAATGAAGATATAGCTAACTTTATTTTGATAAATGAATTATTTCTAGCCTAACATGACATTTAGATCAAATCAAATACATTAAAAGCAAAGCAAATTAAGAAACTGAATGCAGAGCTTTAAATCATCCTAACTTCAAGTTTCTTTTCATAAAATTAAATAAAAACACTTAAGAAAAATAAGAGTTTACTGATATTAGATTAAAGCATTATAAATGATGGCATTAAAATCTTGAAGACAGAAGCTATTCCCACAGCTTTCTAAACTTACTTTTTTTAATAAAATGAGGTTTACTTAGCCACARTCTATTCTCCCTCATTAACAGCTTCTGATTACACTGGCCAGTTTCAACCAAGTGCCACACCAAATGTATCAATTATTTTTGAGATTTTCTGAAAGTGCTGCAGAATTTCTGTTCTGGCAATTGCAGAGAATCCCTGGGCAGAGTAGTGCCCTGCAGTGCAGAGGCAGCAGGCAGCTGTACTCAGCCCGGCCACAGCTGGCACAGCATTTAAGATACTGGAGAACTGAAGAGAAAGGCATTGTACAGAGACGATACTCTAAAAGATCAGTGAGTAGCTGAATATTCAACAAATAAGGGGAATGGAAATTATCCAAGTTTTATTATTTGCAGAAACGCTTCTTTACTATTACTGTTCAGACAATTTCTAAATTTACTTCCACCATTTCTCCAACCCRTATTTTAAATTCATAAATAAAATGGGCTACAGAATACAGAATAAAAATTTTCATAAACACACTGTCTTTGTTCTTCCCTCTTCCCCATACCATGCTTCACTTGCTCCTCAGCAACCCAGCCATAGAGCTGGAATCCTTTTATCTCATGTAATCACACTGGTTATGCTTGCCTAGAGCCAGTGTTAACAGGACAGTCTACAGATCCTTTAATGACTTCCATCTCCTTTGAGACAAAAATTAGATGGTGGAAAGAAAAAACAACAAAAAGGCAGCAGCGAAACCCAACAGCACCTGAGAGTGATACCAGGTTGGCCTCTCTTTCTCCAGCCCTGTGGCCAGACCYGATGGTTTCAGTCATTGGGAGGCTCAGGCGAGCCCCCAGCGCTGCACGGGCACGCCGGGATCACCAGAGGGAGCTGCGGGGGCTCCGAACGGGGGATCTGCCATCGGATCACAACTTCTCACTCGGGGCAAGCCCTTCCGGCAGCTTATTGAAAAAAACAGTTTTTACTTGAATCTCTTCATAGTCGGAGCATTTGGATTSCCTCTCCCATCGCAGCTTCTGAAGGGAATGACTGTCACTTCCTGGTGGAATCTGGTGCAAGTTTTACATAAGCACCTTGTGCTAACACGCAATTCGTTGTAAAAATGCGTGTACTCGACAACAACAGGGTGCACGGACTAATTCCAGGGCATCCTCAAAACAGACCATAAAAACAAGGATGTCACCATCAGGCTTAACTTGACAGGACAAGTGTCCAACTCCTCAGCAAAAACATAAGGGGAATCTRCAAATAAAAGCACAAGAGATTGCAACTGAACCAGAGCCGCCCTCACAGTGAGGGCAGGCTGAGGGTATCTGCAGGAAGATTTACTGCAAAGCAGCTTGTGGGATAACTGTGGGATATCGGGTTACATTTCATCCTACTGGGAATCCAAGTCTCCTTTGTAGATAAGCCTAGGAAAAAATTCAACCAGGAGTCACCAGGAACATCAGAATGCCACGACAGTAACAGTAGTTGAAATTTTCAACTCTCCCATATCCTTGTTTTACCTCCTTAACAAACCATTAGTCTTTCAAGGTACTTTCCTCCTAGTTTGCATAAGGCACCTAAATACTCCAATTTTCAGGAACRTTACTCACATTTTAAAATCCAAAACTTCCAATCATTTGAACACCGCATTTTACTACTTTCTTGAAGATACTGAATTAGCAGGGACAAATAGAAACATCAACCATCAGCTTTTTCCTTTTTTAAAGGAAAAAATAATTCATCAACTATCTTATGATAACTCTTGTTGTTTCTGCCTTCCTCTCAAATTTCATCTCATATTAAACTCATGACAAAGCCTGGCGGGGGTATTCTTAAATTTCTCTGTCCTTCACTGCAAACAAGTGCTTTCTGTATGATTTTTTAATACAAATTTGATAACATAWAAGTTTTTTCATTTCAGTTGATTCAATTGATACCTTCCCATTACTTTTTTGACAGCTACTCAGGATAGCAGGTTTTAATAATTGYGACAAAGAAAACAGCAAGCACCGACTTAAAACTCACTATCATTCTGTGACACCAAAGGCCATTATATGCTCTACATACTCCTAAGGAATTTTCAGGGCATTTGTGTTAGTAATAACAACTTCTACAAATATACCCACATTCGAYATCTGCCATATTCAGCAAATTCTTGCTTCCATCTACTGACCACATCTCTCTTCAGCCATCCACGATTTTGTCTCCTTCCCCTGAAGGAGGAGTTCTAATTTAGTCCTTCCTGATGGAGACCATTAATAGTTTTACTGCTGGCACTTTTTTCATATCCAAGCCCAACATCTCTCAARCTAAAGATCTTCACACAGGTTTCACTGACAAAAACTTAAAGACACCACCATTTAGAATGTTATGAACAAAGATAAGGAGAAMAACAAGAGGACAAAACATGAAAAAACCCCAACAACACACAAACCATAAAAACCCAACAATCAAAAGAAACACAGGAGGATATTAAGGAAGTCTCTGGGAGGAAATCCTTATTCAGTGCTCAAAARCTTCAAATCCCTGAAGCTAACTACCCAAGTAAATATGTGTATTATTAAACTCAGACTAACACACACCATTTGACAGACTATAGACTCAGATTTTTTTTATCAGAAAGTGCTTTTCCTTTTTGTAGGCATCAAGTGAAACAAATTATCTTGTGCTGTACCTTTGACTTTCTCCTCTTTTACCCTGAAACCAAGGGGATTCTGAATATAAATTTAAGACACCTGACTTAATTAAAACCTCATATCATTACACAATACTTTTAACAGCTTCAMGTAAAAGTAAAAATTCTGAAAAATTCCATTTATTACCCTCAGTGCCTGACAAGATAATAAAAGCACAACGATGATGGAACATCCCCTTTTCTCAAACACTCTCAGAAGACTCATTGCTTTGAAAGCTTGCACTGGAAGAAGCAACGTTTTTTAATTGCTCTATACACCAAATTATTAGCAGTCATTCTTGTCAGCTTACAGCTTTTAAAACAGGATGCATGCAGTCATAYCAGGAAGAGGCAGTTGCTGTGAAAGAATGATACCAAAAACAAGATGTTCCTAATGCTGATAATCTCACACAATGCTTCTGGCTATACCATACAAGTTGGCCACATGTCAATTAAATACAATTCAAAACATCTGGAGAAAGATGCCCGCTTAAAAACACTGTAATCTTTTTTGGTATGGATAGGGGAAAAAAAAATTCAACTTTGTTCTCAGCTCTTAAGCTCAATTATTGCAGATTTTGTTTGATACACGGGGTAAAGTCACATTATCCTGAAACCTTTCAAAGGTTTATTTAATGGACRCTGTCAAGTCTGTTGTGCCCTTTATTGCTCCTCATCCTTAAGACATGTGTGTATGTGAATATCTGAAGGTCCAGCCTCTTGCTTACTCTCTTCTCTTACAACTATTTGTAATTCTTCCATATCATAAAGGAAACTAAAACAATCTCCTCTGAATTCTGTTTCTCAACTCTGTATGCCACAATCTTCAAGAAMTAAATGTGTAACAGCATAGCCACAGCACAGCTCATTTATAGATACACTTACACAACTATATAGCTAAAAGTTGATTAATTTAACCCCCTTGACCTTCCAAGCACTAAGTGATGGCAGAAAATGAAAAGCTCAGGCCCATATATATTGGTACAAAACTCAACATTGATCCTGACCACAGCCTGCCAGYGTTACTGCAGGTAACAGATGACGTATCTCCTTTACATATTCTCACCGTCTGTGATCAGCTTTCAAACAGTAAAAATAACACTAATCCAGTCCCTGAAATCCTAAATTACACTGTCAGAAACAATCCGGTTTTCAAATGAAACTGAGTTACACAAACACTCAAAGGGACATGAGATAAATGAAAAAAGTTCTTCTCCTCTATTATCATGATAAGAATRTCACGAGCACAAACCCATCCATTCTACACTCCCACTCTTAGGTGATCTCCAACCATGACACATTTTTCTCCGAGTCAATTAGCTCTTGATTTGAACAAAAGTAAAAGATGCTTTGTCATCAACGCCTGGTACACAGACATTTAAAGAAGCACCYTTCCACAACTGTGCTTGGCTGGTATTTCCTAGCACCTACTTTTATACCTAAAATAGGCATGCAACAATTCTCAGTAACTCCTAGTGAAATCACAAAGCAATACAAAATGCATTTTCAAGTTTCCAGGTTGGTCCATAAGGACTTTGGCAGAATTCAAAAGCTCTCCAGGGACAGAGACAAATATAACTGGGAGACCTACCTAATTAAGCATCACTAACATTGTGAATATAAAGTAGTTRATTCCCTGAAAAATAATTCAATTAATCACACTCTTATTAAGAGGGATGTATTTTCTTCTGATCATAGAGGCACGCTTGTACCACTACAACACATAGGGAACAAAAACCAGAGTGCTCTCCRTAGAAAAGTGTCTGTATTCCCTTGCRTTGAAATTTTGAAAAAGACCGGTCACAAAATTTAGCCAGCCTATTCTAATAAAATTCCTTCCTAATTCTTTACTGTAGACTCAGATTAAGAGTAACAGGAGAAAGGAAAAGATGCATMTATATCATACATATAATTTAAAATATTCCAACTACGTGATTGTTGTGGAGAGGCAGGAGTCAAATCTCAGGAACAGAATGCTCTTACAAGATATTAACTCCTCTTTAGYGTCAAATGGAGATGAGAGTATACATTACTGGGGTTGACGCTCCTAAAGAAAGTTACACATTAAATATAATGAAATCTAGAAAAACTTGTGCAGAACCTTTAAACAGAAGCAAAACCAATACAGTTGATTTTAAAAAAAAAATCAGTCCCTCAATATGGAGGAAGAATTTCTTTTCAACTCCCTAAGCAGTAACTYGAAAGATCAAATGTTAAAATAAGAATGCACCATATGAGGGGAGTGGTCAGAGATAGAAATTTAGATCAGATGCTTACTTTCACAAAAACAGAGCAAAAYACATTATTGCAGACTAGAAGCTCATTATTTATTAGCTGGTGCTCTACCACAGAACACATGCTGGGGGGGAGGGTAACTGTCATACTACACAGCTCAAATCTGGTCTGAACTCTCAGTAATATTATTCTGTTCTGTTACTGGATACTACATCAATGACYTAAACCATATTTTGATCAGCTGTCCAAAAAAATTCCTCAAGTTTTTTACTAGAAGGTAACAAATCTAACTCAGGGGTRAAGAATGTCTTGTGTCACCCTACAAATTTCCTAAGACACCCAAACCACCTTGCAAACATTCAGGAGAGAAACCATCTATGTTTAGTTATTTTGGAATTGACTGCACCTTAAACCAAGGGGATTCTGAATACAAATTTAAGACACCTATATTAAAACTTCATACCATTACACACCCTCACTTGAACGTCTTTATTCATTTGTGACAGGAGCAAGAGGTGAACTAAGCCACATCAGCAGCACCTCGGTACCACAGTGGCAGGTCCATTCAGGTAAGCACTGGGGCTCGCAGGGCAGAGCAAAGCACACAAGCAAGCAGCGCTGTGTTCATATTCCCTGCTTACTTCACCAGAGCTGAAGGAATCAAATCTGAACACAAAGAACCCAATTCACTCATATTATCACAGACAGAGATTTGGACTTTTGTTCCATTTGATCCATTGAAGAACACATTATTACACATGTGAAATATGTCTTTCCAATACAATAAATGTGAAAACTTAAAGCGATTTGTGCATTAAGAAGCACATACGTTGCCACATGATGTTCCAATTAATTCAAAGGAAGATTTGTTGCAATGAGAAGGAAAAGCAGATCCCWGTGCTTTGCACACATTACCAGGCTGCTGTCAGGACTGAGGAGGCCTAAAGCCCAACTTTTATATAGAATATTTATCCTTTAAAGATAAAAAAATTAAGATTTTAGTGAGGTGGGCAAAATGTGCTAATGGTAAAYTTTAAAAAAACATATACTTCTAAAATTTGAACTAAACCCCACAGACCTCTCTCAAGCAAGGCATAACAAACCACAGCACTTATTACTAATTCAAGACATTTCTCATTTAGGAAAAAAACTTGGTTGCCAAACTAATACAGATTTGTTCATTACACTATTAGCCTACACTACTTTCAGTACTGCTGCAGAATTAATCAGCTGTGTTTTGTCAGGACGGCATGGCTGAGAGCAGGCAAGGTAGCACAGCATAGTTCACAGAGCAGAGTGGTGCCTCCAGGCTCTCTGATGCAGCACTTGGGCCCAGAATACACAGAATGACATCAACAAGTTATCTGAGAAACTTGGCCAACATTCTAAAATAAACCCATAAAATCTGTGCTGCCCACATTAACCAGTTTAAGGTAAACCACACACACTTCAGCTCAAAGGTTTCTAAATAAGATGAGTCTTCTGCCATAATAAGCCGTTTTATTCTCCAGAATCATTTCAAGTTTGAATTCTGCCATGTCTTCCTCATCGTGCTAGTCCAACATGACTCAATTTCTCTAACTTCATAAAATTCAATGTTCACTTTTTTCTCCATCTGTGGTTTCACAGAGAAAGAAACTCGTGTTATATTATAGGGATCTAAATCCAGGGATCTGCGCATATGCAAAGCATTCTGTGGGCCCACTCACTCACAGAGGTGAGCAGTGACCACACCGATTTAAACACACACTGAAAAAATGGAGCAGGACAAGCTAACAGCAATCTGYAATAATCTGTAAATGCCTGTTCACAAAAAAATCAAATGTCAGAATATTAAAACTGGTTTAGATGAGCTCCATGRGCACAGAGAAAGAGTTTCATGTACACCAAAGCTRTCCTGAGGTAGAGTCTGTCCCTGACACACAGGAATTCTTCCCATTTACCGATGATCCTCCTCTGCTACTACTGGTGGACCATATCAACTACAGATATAGGAAAAATTATGGAGGAGAAAAATAAATGACCAGGGCACTGGGTTATTTTCTTTATGAAATTCCAAACTGAATGCCCTCAGTCAAAAAAGGCTCATCTCCAGCTGCCAGCAGCATTATAATCCCTTAATATCATGACAATTTGTTACGCTCTCTCTTTTTTTATTTGCAGGCTTAACAAGTATAGAATTCTAAAATATCATTTAATAATTATACCCTTTAGTGAACAAAAGCAGCAATATTACATCCTTTATTACAATTTATTACAATCCTTCTAAATTATGTAATTGAATACCATGTCATTTTGCACATATTCTAGCACCTCAATGAAAAAAAAATAGTTTAAATGAGGAACTTCACACTTCTCCCCCAAATGCAAATCACTTGTGAAASAGGAGGAAAAAACCCTAAATATTATATCCTTTTATGTAAAAGGCAGAGATAAACATTTTAAATAATTTTAAATACAGACAGAAYAGATGACAGGAATGTTGCCCTGACATCTTTTGCACAGGTCATTTAAATACTAGAGTGTAATAAGAAGACACCAGAATTATCTAACAAAATGTAGCCAGTTCTATTAAAAAAAAACCCTTGCATAAGGAAMAACTTATATGTGTACAGTTCACATAATTAAGCTTGAAAGCTTATAGCGTTTCTCACGGTATATAAAAATTTCACAGACTGTGATAATCTTTAAGATAAATACATCTGTATTATCAATTCCATACCAAATCACTTTTTTTTCCTTAGTACTGTTTACAAATTATTCCTTTTCCTTCCTCCTTTGTACTTCCCAAAACCCCGTTCCYCCTCTGCTCATCATAAATTTAGTTGTTGTCTGACTACGGGACACAGTGTTTTTACACTAAACAATAAAAAACACCAAAACCCCTCTTCTTAAATTATCTTTTTTCCCCTGTAGAACTCCAGTTTCTCAACTTTGAAATCAATCACCTGTCAAACAAGGCACTGTGGTCAGTTTTTCTAAGCAATTCCACTCTCCTCGCCGCTTAGCATCTCAAAAGCAGGTAAAAATTTATTGCAAAATACAGCTCCATAAACTTAAAAAAAACCACTGTCTTTCCAGTCAGAAATGGACCAATTCTTTTTCCTCATGACTTCTGCCGCTGAACACAAAATCCTGCTGGCAGCACAACCCCGCTGTACCTTSAGGCTTCTCCCTCTGGACAAAACAGGCTCCGGTTCACAGCTCGGGAGCCGCTCTCCCCCTGCCATTCCCTGCACACCTTTCCTGCGGCGCACAACTCCTTCAACCATTCCCACCTCCCCTTGCCCGACCCCGGCCGCTCCCGCCGGCGCATTCCACGGACAGGCTCCCGAGGAGGCTTTTCCTGTTGGTTTGTTCGCTGCGATGTCGCCTTCCCCAACGACACCCGGCACAAAGGGTCCTTTCCCCGCACCCCAGGGCGCTCCAGGGCCGCGTACCCCACCCTCCTTCGCTCCCTGCCGCCCGCTCCTCGGGCACATCTGCCGGCCCGGCCCATAAACGTCCATCGCCTCCCTCGGAAAGTTCTGAGGAGGCCCCGGGAACTCGCCCACCCCGGGACCCCGCCGCTCCCCCCGCTCCGCTCCGCTCCCTCAGAGCGGGATGGGGCCGACGGGGGGGAACCCTCCCTCCTTCCTTCCTCCTCCCGTCACCCCTTCGGCCGTTGAGCCCCCACCCTCCCCGAGCCTCGGGCTGAGGGAACAACCCCCGCTGGCCGCGCGGAGCCCGGGACCCCTCTCTCACCGCCGCTCCCCGCTCGCTCCGCTCCCGCCGCGGCTCCTCAGGAGACACTGACACCGGCGCACGGATACCGCGCCGCGCTATTTTTGGGAAACAAGGCCCGACCGCGGCCGGAACTACAGTGGCTCTCACACTCTTCCCTCGGTATCCTTCCGCACGTTTCTCCGCGCAGCTCCGGCGGGGCCGAAGAAGCTCAGCGGCGCCGGGCAGGGCAGAGACGGGGCGGGGATGGCGGGGAGGGGCGCGGTGCTCCCGCGGCGCGCGGCGGRACGGGCATGGCCGCGCTCGGCACACGCGGCATCGCCGGATTATTTTGTTGGACCGGGGAGCGGCCGGGCCTACATTCCTGCCCGCCGACCCGCCCCTGAGTGACGGCGCGCACAGCCAATCGCAGCGCCCGCGCGGGACAGCKCGCCAATCAGAGCGCAGTTGGTGGGCGGGGCGTAATGAAACGTGGAGGACTTGAGTGACAGCGGAGCGTTCAATCAAAAAGGCGGGATGGGAAGCGAGAGCCAATCAGAGCCAGGCGGGGGCGGGGCCGTTGCGAAGGGAGTGCCCGCCTCCGCGGGATGGGCGGTGCGCATGCGCAGAGCGCTGGGCCGGGTGCGCCGGCGGTGACGTCACGGGCCCGGCCCGCCCCGAGCGGCGCCTGCGCCAACGCGGGGCCTTCGGGCCGAAATAGGGCTGTGGGTTAATTAAAACAACTGCCGGTAAGTGGTCCCGCGTCCTCTTATAAACCCCCATCCTCAGTGTGCAGCAGGGGACTGCAGCAGTTACCCCACAAACAGCTCAGSTGCCCGTGTGTGTCACCCTCAGAAACCACCAGCGCCTCCCCAACATGTATATATAGTGTGTGTATATACAAATATACACATATATGTGTATATATAAATATACGCTCTACACTATGTAGATACTTTTTCATATGTAGTATATATATATAAACACTATGTCTAGTATATAGAATATATATACACTATATAAAATACACTATGTATTATGTATGTATACACTAGTATATGTTATATAATTGAAATACTGATAAAACTGAGGACAAAGTCATCGAAGTGAAACGATTTATAATTATAAGTTAATCATCATACCATTACATATATGTACAAAATGTATTTTCTGTAGTCTATACTACATATACATTATAGATACATGTATATAGTACATRTACACTATAATATAAAAATTAATTGTATGGATAGGGAATCTGTATATRCTACATAGATACATAAAAATACTGTTCTGCCTGGCTTTCTGTGAAACTCGCAGCTCTGAGGAGCTCTGTCTCCACATTCAGACAAAGGTGACAGTCCACCTCASTTCCACCTCCAACCATCCCCACCTCACATTATCTCTGCCAGAGATCCCATTAATTTTGTGCTAAGTAGAAAAGACTACTCGGGAATACATAATAAAAGACATGAAATGGGCGTCTTTCTCCTTCACAGAAGGCGGCAGCTGAAGAGCGACCCAAAAATAAAATTTTGATGATAAAATGATACTTGCCAAAAATCATCTGCGCTCTACAGCTCTTCCAGATTTATCCTGTGAGATACCCACAGCCTCGGAGTGGAACGACAGGAGYCATTTCACAGCACTAAATCACTGAAAAGGGCACATCTCTAATCAGAACATGAGAACCGAAGGTGCTTTCTCTGAAAAACAGAGATCAGAGGGTGTTCTTTGTATTTTAAAATGGTATCATTAACTGAGCACAAAAGAAGTAGCTCCACAAAAGGTTAGGAAATAGGATGCAAGAAATTATGACAGAAACTCGCATCTCACAGTGTGATGGCCACACCATGGGATGGAAAAAGGGAGCTGCTGCATGATCATTCCCAAAAAGTTAATGKAAATTTCTGTTTGTTTCCAAATGTTTATCTCAAATGGAAGCAGTAATGCACAGCCCTCAAAAACGCTGCAACTTCAGGGTTTATAATGTACAGATTGGTTTGGATTTTAAAATGTAGGCAGTAAATGAGTTGAGCAGTTTCTGAAACATCCACCTTTTGTTCAAAACAGAAGTGCAAGGGTAGACACCTCTCATGGATTTATGAAAAAGCTTATCAGAAGTGAGAAAGACAACAAAATACAAATATTTTTTTATCCACAATCATATTTCCAAACTGATTGTTGCTGATCTGTAATAATCAGGAAGATACTTAAGTACAGTTTTCTTAAAATTCTCAACATGAACAGTCCAAATGTCATTGATTTTTATATGACTATGATTTATTTTCTTCTTTCTCACTATACCTATCATCCATAATACCTGTAAGGTCTATTACTAGAATCTAATGATTAATACCATGAAATCCTCTCATGACAGCAATATGCTGAGAAGATGTTAAGATAAAATACTGAATATTTAAGTTATGAAAGTCAGTRGGAATTTGAGTAAGACACTGAAGCAAGGCCTGAGCAAGGACTTCTGAATACACTCATTAATTATTTTCAGTACATATTATTCCAAGCTGGCAAAAAATAGAGCAGGAAGCCAAAGAGATAAATAATTGGTTCTAATCTGTCCTTTTCAGTGGCACTACAAGAATAAGCAGAGCATGTGTTGCTCAAGGGATTTCTCTCTGAACCTTGCAAACAATACTTCAGGGGTACAGAGCAGCATCTTTCCCACTGAAATGCATCCATGCCCCGATGGAAACACCACCTTGTGTGACAATTGGGAAAAGGAAGTGCAAAATGTGGGTTCCAGTTGAAATTCCAGATGTTTTCCATGTGTGATGATGTGCTGCCACATCTGCTCCTGCAGACCCCTCGTGGGGAACAGGGGTGGGTGGTGGGGAGGTCACAGATGTTCTCACGTGTCACAGTGGCAYGAGTGAAAAATGTCACCCCTCAGGGTGCCATGAACCAAGTCACAGCAGTATTGGTGCATCARAATCACTGAAATCACTGCCTGACTTGATGGTTCTGCATTAGATTTCATTTCCAGAAAAATTGCAAAGGCCAAATTCACCTGAATAACCCAAAGGGAGCAAAGCTGTAGGTGGTGAAGAAAAAAATCCACACTGCAGAGAAAAAAATTGCAATTTTTATAAGACTGTAGAAGCAGCAACATAACAAAGCCCCAGAGAACATCATAYTGGAGTGTTAATATGACAAGGGAAAAATTACCACAAGCATCTGCCAGGATCACTCCTGAGAGAGAAGGGAACAGCCACTGAATGCATTTCTGTCCATCTTATGTACAACCCAGAGACTGAAAAGAGCCCCCCTGCATCTCTTCCCTTGGCTAAATAACAGGCACTGCAATTTCCATGATATCCAAAGAGAAACAAACTCAGAGCAACAGCAAATATAAAGAAAGATACGGAAGGAAGATACCAGTGTTCTTAATTTTAACTAAATAGCCTCAGAGTTGAATAGAGTCATCATCCAGCAGTTGTTATGGCAATAAAGCTTTCCCTTGCATCTCTRTTCCAGTGCATTCACACCCACCCATTCAAGGTATTTTGGAGGCACTACCAGCCAAATCCTATCTCTACTAACTTTCAACTTACATTTTAGGACCTTCTCACAAACCAYTCCAGAGATGTGCCATGGCTTTTCCTCAAGTTTCCTTTGAAATGTTCTTTATATTCCAGAAATCAGCTTTTTCATCTTGTGTCCTGGAGAAGAGAATCTAAGCCTCACGCTTCTGGAGGTGAACATTGTATAAAACCAAAGTGCAGGACTTTTAAAAGTCATGGCTAGGAGGAGTAGGGGATGTTATGTAGCTTTTGCATGTTTGCCAAACAATTAAGTTATCCTTCAAAGGGAAGGGGGGTCTAAGAACAAGGTTTTCAGAACAAGGTTCCTAAAAATCGCAGGCCAGATTAATTCCTAACATTGTTCCACTTACAATGGGGGAAATACTCTGTGAATGAAGATTTTGTTAGGGACTACTGACTGCAACAAAACCGAATTGTGCTCCCAGCGTTTCAGGATGGGAACTCACATTAGAAACAAAGGAGAGGGGCAGGGGGGACTCCCACCTAGGGAGCAGGAAATCAGAGAGGAGCAGATAATGGTTCCTGGCCATTAAAAAAACGCTCTGGGTAACCCTGTTAACCCCRTGCTCACCTCAGCACAGACACAGCCTGTCCTCTCAGGAAGCCCAAACTCCCCTGAGCTCCCTGCCTGTGCTTGGGAGTGCTGCTGTTAAAYTACAGACACATCAAATCAAGATTTCCTGATTTTACCCAAGTCCAAGTTGCCTGACAATGCGTGAATTAAATTCACCCAATCCATTCCATAAACTGCCCTCTGTAAACCACTAGTATTTCCACATCATTATAYGGTATATTCAGTAATCTGATTGCCTTGGGAATATTTGTTTTTCCAAAACTGGTGGCCAAGGTACATAAGATTAGATCAGACACAGCTTGTCTAAGAATGCTGTTATGTGGGTGTACAGTGTATTTGCTAGTTTTGAGTTACAGGTAAAAGTTCTCTTTCAAACTCTTCCAGCCAGRGGTGTGAGCTCAGTTCCCTGAAATTTTCTGCTGCAGCACTCGGAACTTTTCATTTTGCTTTGCTCTTGGTGTTCTAATACTGGAGGATCAACAGGGGAAATGCTGCTATTGCCTCACCGAGGGCACGCCCGGCCCGTACCTCAGCAAAACTTGTGATATTTTATAGGTCCCCACAAGTCTCTCTGGGATTCACGCTCTTCTGCCAGGATTTTCTCACCATTCTGCACGTTAACATGAACCAACAGCTGGGTTTAGGAGATCTGATATAAATAGCAACATCATGCTGCGAGCAAGCTTCTTGGAAAGTAAAGAAAATACGTTATTTAATGCACTCTGACATTTGCCTTTCCTCCCCTCATTCCGAAGCTGCACTTCTGTAAACACCCATAATGACAAATGCAAAGAAGTTGACTTGTTCACATCGACAGAACAAGTGCTGCCTTGAGCCCAGGAGATGATATCCAGAGCATTTTACCTCTCCCCTGCATCACAGGGAAAGGAGACAGAGCCTGCATGGAAATTCCTGCTTCCAACAGCATTCGAGATTACAACCTCTGGTATTTTATTTTCATGGTTTCTCTATGTTGCTTCAGAAACTTCCTGCTTTTGCCATATCTTTCCATTCATTAAAGTTGCAGCTTGCAATTAAACATTCTGACATAACATAGCTGAGATTTTTTGGCAGCAGCCTTAACCAGAGGTTTTCAGAGTTTCCTGCAGACGGCTTTAAATTTTCATATCCTCATGAACGCTTGCCACCTTCTTTTAATAACTTGAAAAATAAGCCTCTCTTAGGAACTTCATTGTTGCTGTATTTCCCCAGCACTYGCTTGCTGCTGTTAGCAATGTGTCGTGCACATGTATATTTATAGAGGGAGCAAAGTGTTCGTGTGCACTCTATAGTTTGACATCTCATAGGGAACACACAGATTGCTTAGCAGATCTAAAGAAAAATAGTTATGTTCAATATTTTCATTATTAAAATGTAATTTTCTCTTCTGACGGCATTGTGTTATTTCACCCCTCAAAAAATCATCGTATTTACTGCATTATTCAAAACTTACAGGCCCTCATCTGTTAATAATTTTGGAGCTTTATACATATTATGACTGTTATACATTGCAACACTAAACTATTTGTATTATTTTTATGCAACAAAGTATTTCTTAGAATAAATCTTGACCTTTTTCCAAGGAGCTGGAAATCACTTAAAAGGATTTTAAGGCTATTTGCATTTTTAGGGTGTAGAATATATTTTATAATTTGGAGAGCTGTTCAAATACTACTTGCTATTATCTACAATATAGATTTGAAATTTATTTTAAAGGGGGTCTTTTTAATGTTCAAACTGACCTTAAAGTCTTTTTTCTTCTAACATTATCTGGCAAATAAATTYTTAAAGGGATATTATCAATTTAAGAACTATGCTTTAGTGTGGAAAAATTTCCRAGAGATTAAAGAGAAAATGGCTCCTTTTTTCTGTAGGTTTAATTTCTATATTTGACAGCAGTATGTGTGGTCAGTATCTCATGCTGTTAGGAAACAAAAGGGACAGAAATAGATATAGGAGACCATAATACCTGAAACGCTTTTGAACTACTTTTTAAAGTAGATTTGAAGTTGATGGGGCCTCTTCAAGTGACAAAAGACTTGTGGAACTCTTAAAAGCCAGATAAGTTGCTCCTGACCTGTGCAGCRCACCCTCAGCTGCCTCTGCAATCAGCTAAAGCTGCTCTTAAAATGCAAGTTTAAGTGTTATTTTTCCTGCATTTTATCTGCTTCACTGTAAACTCACTGACCAAACTGCAATGTGAAAAGGCACATTTTTTATCCTGATCTGGTAACCTTCAAATCCAGACCCCACAGTGGCCCTGCATGATCTGTTCGAGTGTACAAAGCACAACAAAGAAACTTCTAAAGCAGTTAACTTATGGAATAAAGTTKAATTCTGAAACTTGGGCAGTTTACAAGGGTTTGGGTTTTTATAATGGTGTCCAGACTCCTCGGTACAAATACATCATTGGTGCATATCCCATCACTTTGTGGGCAAATACAGAATGGTAGGGGGGCACATCTGAGTCCTACAAGATAAAGAGCAGCCAGAAGCTTCTCTGCTCCCTCTGGCCTTTCCAGGTAAAGGCAAAAAAGCCATGCATCCTCTGCTGGAATTTGGAAAAATAAGCTTAAAAATTTCCCYGGAGCGTTAACGTGGATCAACTGGTGCGCGTTTCCGAGTTCTGAATCCGAGCAGGCATTTGTTACGGGGTTTGTGGTTTTCTTGGCTGTGATTTAGGATTATTGCATACTTTCTCAACCCTTTACTAAAAATATGCTCGGTTCTTACCATGAAATGCGGCAGCACATTTGTTGCAATCTCTGAGGATGGTTTCTTATCTGTCAAACAGTTTAGAAGACAAACTGGCACAGAGACAGCTCACCTGTTTTCTGTGGATACTCGATCATAAACTGCTTCTCAGACCCCACTGTGGAACGGAGGACGAGTGCTCTGAGACAAAGCTCATCTAAACAGGTCACCTCTCACTAAAATGCCATTTCATTCCCAAGCCAAGCCAGCTGGCTTTGGACAGAAAGTTCTTTTCTCCTTGCGTGGGCAAACTTTATCGCCTTCCCATCCTTTTTCTCTTGCTGTCACATTACTGCAGAGGTGGCGGTGGCTGATAGCAGAGTGAGAAGCAGTGTTCAAAATGTGTCCAAGATAATAATGCCTGGCCCTGCAGCCATGTGTTGAATCCATCCACGTGATCTCACATAACCTAATCAAATGTCTTCCCTTTCTTTATATGAAAGTAAAGATGAACTGAGACCGAGTTCAAGTTATTGAGTTAAAAGGAAAAGTACCCAAAGTTTTGGTGTTTGATCCTGCATTTCATTGGTCTCAGTCACAGTTTCAAAGGGTCCAAGCACATGCTGTGKTTGGTGCTTTTGAAACTTTAATTTCTATTTAGCAACTCCTGTTGTGTTCCTTGCTGGAAAGAAGCAAGTTTCTTCTTAGAAAGCATGACCTTTTCCCACAGGACAGAGTAAGAAAAATAGTGTTATTTGGGAGAAAAGCTGAAAGTTTGGGATTGTGGGGTTTCTTTTTGTTGTCTTGTGCTTTGTTTGTTTGTTTGTTTGTTTGTTTTTTAAGATGCAAGTCCATCTTTAGATTTGAAAATGAAAGATCTTCAAGCTTCTCCATAAAACACTGCTCTAGAAGGTCAGTGGAAAGTCTCTTACTGATTCAAAGGTCTGACCCGCACAACTGCACTACCTGAGCAATGAGTAAAATACACAATAGGTACAGTTTMACTGGTGTAGAAGTGGTTGAGATCTGTTTTACTACACTTTAGCCAAGCTGTTCGGAACTAGGTTAAACCCATCACTGCAGAGGAAGGCAGGCTCTGAATCTGCCATGCCTGAGCTCTACCTGTCCCCTGGGTAAAGGAGGACGAGCCTACCTCAAATCACCCGGCTTTCGGGGCAGGTATGCATTTGGGAAAAGCTGACACATAAAGACTCGTTATCCCACACTAATTTGTCCGCTGTCCACAGCCGTAGTTGCACTTGTTTATGTACCAGCAGTTGAAAAGGACACTTTCAGGGGCTGAATCCATGAATGAGTGATCTCATTCAGGTCCTGACGTGCCTGACAGCTCACCGYGCATCAGCTCAGCCTCGCTAATTGACCGTGTGTGTTTGCTCTTAGCCCGTGGCCATCGCGGATGGAAGAAACCAGTTCAGACTTCTCTTTTTCTTGGCCTGAGGTCACGCTGACACATCGAGGCTCACGTTTGCTGCAGGCTGAGGACAGGAATATTGCAGCTCCCGGGCCACCACTGATGTGCGGTGACTCCGTAACAACGGGGCTGGGACCCAACAGCATCCCGAACTCTTGGTTAAAATGGGAGAACTGAGAGCATAAATCAGGTGTTAGCTCAGGTCAGTGCAAGTCAATTAGGGAYGGATTTAAAGCAAATTGACTCAAATCACTTCTAGTCCAGAATAGGAGTTGCTACACGGCACTACTTTTAACTAAATCAAATACAGCTGAATCTAACATGTATGGAAAGACTTTCAACTAACCATAAAAAGCCAAAAATCTTACGTTCCTTGCCCTAGGGCATGTGCATTCACTTCAAACAACAAATACAACTGGCCACATAAAGAAAGTGAGTCAAATTGGCAGCTATCCCAGCAGACAAGGATCAGAGAGGGACAGGGAGAGCTRTGGAAGCAGCAGAACCTTCTCGGGCTCTCCTGGCAGGTTTGGGACACTCATTTTGGGTTGTCACCTCTGAAGGTGAGGGTGATTATTCTGTGTTGTCTCAGAAGTGTGCTCTGCCATCACTTAGTAACAAGTATGTAAGAACCCYAACACAGCCCTGGTAAAAGTCAATTGTGAACAAACAAGAAACAGCTGAGTTTGTTTTCATTCCTTGAGCTTGATGAAAAGTGCTAGGGATCAGAAGAGGATACAGAGGCTGAAAAGTAAATTTAGGTTTCATAAATTTTAATAACCAAAGTGCAATTAGTAATTTGATCTAGCAGAAAATTCTCTAATTAATAAAAAGCAAATAAAGCTCAATTTTCTCAAATGGCTTTACCCTTCATCTCTAGAAACTGTTGCTTTCCTAGAAATTAGGGAAGCATAGCTGGGATTAGTCATATAGGGACAATTTTTGTAATCCTTTACCAAAGGGAGATGGACTTGGGTGGAGGAATTTGGCCCCCGAGTTCCATTTCCTGGCTGAGTTATCTCCTCTAAGAAATTCTTTCATGGAGAGTGTCCGTGGGAAACTAGTCTGAATTCTTTGTGCTGTGTGAGATTTTAGAAGACTCTGTTATGGATCAGCATCCCACTAGGGAGGATACAAGATGCATGTGCACAAGAAAATTATAGTCTTGCCCCTACAACATGCTACATAGTCCTGGCAGTGGGCTGTGCTTCAGATTTATTCCTCTGTGGCTGTTGAGAACCAAGGAGTTGTCCTGCAGTCTGTGGGAAGGAATGCAGCCCTTTCTCATGGTGGTTACTCAGCTCATTCAAGGTAAAAATACATCGTCCTTCGCACTATGGGACTGTGCTGTCAGTGCCCTTTGCCATGACATCAGTTCTGTTCCCYGATTTTTCCCCCTCCATACTCACACTGCACAGTTGCAGCAGACCACACATTTTGAACACAGGGAAAAAATAAGCATATTATTATCAGCATAATTGAGTGTTGGAAAGAAAGTTGCCTCCAGCACTCTGTCCAGATTAAAATCTCAATCAGCACCATTATCTGGGAAGKATCTGCAGTGACACGTGCATGCTCTGCATCTCAGTCAGCAATCTGGCCCCAGCATTTGCAGAAGCTTTAGCAATTTCTTTAATGACCCTTACAAGTCCTCCATCTATTCAAAAGCTGAAATGCCAGTCTATGTAAGACAAAAACTCCTAAAACAGCAGATTGAAGTACTCCATGTAAATTGAGCAATTTCTGTTAACACATGTCGACTAAACCAGAGCTGCCAATCAGCCAAGCTGCTCCTCTGTGACAACAAACATCTGAGGTACTGGAGCTTGAAGTTAATCGAAGTTATTTATTTTATCATGCAGAACTAAGCCATCAGCCATTGCTCTCACAGACATGGTTTTCATTTGCCCCCTCAACCAGGGTACACACGCTTTCTTCAGAAGAAGATAAATGTTATGTACTTAGCCTCAATTTTAACCTTAAAAATCCAGCTATTAGAGTTGATGTTTATTCTGCCTCTAGTACCAAATTACGCAGGCAAGTATAATCTGGGGATCACTGARAGAAGAAAACCTAAACCACAGCTATTGTTAATTCAAGACCAAGCACTTTTGTTTGTATCAACACGAAGCAACCACAAATACAAGAACTGTAGCTAATACCGGTTTGCTTTCACCATGGCAGTGATCTGAAAGGTTCCTTCAGCTAATTGCTTAAGAACTGGTTCAATGAAAGAGTAAATACCTACAGCAAGCAAAGCAAAGCCATTTCCACAGCACCATTTCTCTACCCTACCATCAGTTTATTTTTCTTCTGGTGCACAGTTCTGCTCCTCATCCAGAGTGAAWTTATCATTCAGTACCATTTCTGTGACTTTGGACTGATTCCACTGACTGTTGATAGTGGTTGCCTCCAAAGGCCCTGGGGATGCATSTTATCCTGCATGCTCTGGGAGGCTCCTTGTGAACAATGCAGAGCTGATCCTCTCTCAGTGCCAGCTCTCTCGTGAGCCATGCGCTGGGGTAACGCTTCCAACTTCCTTCTGTGTCCTGCAGATTTTGGCTCCAGCCTTGCTTGTTTGCCATGAGAAGCTTCCAAAATAAGAAACGCATTCATTCCCTCTCCCTTCTCTTCACATGGTTACATTTAGCCTTTCTTTTAGTGCTTTTCTCCCATCACAAGGCTGGGAGGATTCGCTGTCTTACTGCTTATGGAAATCATAATTTATGTTCTGTCCCAATGATTTGCTCATATTTGAGCTGCTCCCAACCGATCTGACTTTATAGCCTATAGCTTTAGGTGCATCTGATGATTCCCCTTTTCCCCCTCATTGTTTTGGTTCGTTAGTTTTAGCACTGCTGACACAAACAGTGCATTTCAAAAGGCATCTTTCCTGTGGGCTCTGTTTACTCGTTAATGTGGCTAAGTGTCATCTGGAGTCCTGGGTGACAGCTCGCTGTACTTTACATTGTGGCATTCCCATGGAAGATTTATTGTGTCTGAAGGAAAACACAGCCACATCTGTAGGAAAGGGAAGAAGAGTCATGGGAAAAGGGGAGTTGCTGGAGTTCTGGCTGTGAGGGGGACTGGGGAACTTGACATTTAGGTTCGTGCACAAGATGTAATTTCCAGCTGAACAGCTCAGGCACTTACACAGCTTCACTTTGGCCCCAGCTGTGCACTAAGTGCAGCCGACATCTCTCTTAAGAGCCACTCACAGCAACCTGACTTGATGTGACTGTTTTGTTTTCAGTGAAAGGCAGGGGGAAAGTTGCTTTAGCAAAGTAGCTGATAGCTCACAYGAACCGGATTGGAGCATTTCATCCAGGCCACTCAGAAGGGAACCAAAGTCGCTGGGAAAATGGCAGATGAATCTGACAGCTTGCAAATAAAGTTTTACTGGAAACGTTGCACACTGAGTTGATGGCTGTGTAGCTTCTGGTACTGAATTATTGGTACAATCCCAGTTCTTTCCAACGAATCGCATTTTCCTCACTTCAGGATTAATCAACATGTCATTTAGATGTACTCTCAGACAATAAGCACTATGATATGGATGTCAAACTATTTTAGGTCAGGCRGTTTTCCATTTTTAGCTTATATATTCTGTTCAAGGACTAATGCCTCAGATTCAGAAAAGGCAAATGTCACAAGATCTGAGCAAAATCCTGATTCCGAGAAGGATCAGTCGGAGTTGTGCCGTTGGCCGTGAAGGGCCAGGATTTCACCTGATGGGTCTGTTTTAATTAAAGCTTCTTCCTGTTCAAATTATGGTTCTATCCTCAGTAACGGAGACAGTTACTCAAATTCCTGCTTTTAAAATGCTTCACTGCACCATGACACTGCCTAGCACAGTTTTTTGCTGTGGATCCTTAATGKCTTTATGTATCATTCTAAGATAACCAAGACTGAATTTAGACTATGTACTTACATAAAAACATCCCTTTTTTATTGTACACTGCATGTACACATACATGTACACACACACAGTGCTTCCTTTCTTAACATTATATAGTAATTCATGGTGAGACTGCTCATGCAAAGCAGTCTGCAAAATCAAGAAAATTAAAAAAAAAAAATCTCCTAATCCAGCTAGCAAAGATATCCATTTAAAATGGAGACAGCCTTTCATCTTAGTTCAAACTGGACACGTGTAGATGCCAAATTCATCATTGCCCATCAGGTGTCACATTGTGCAGACATTTTCCTGCAGAAACTCAGAGCCAGTGAGGAYGGAATTCAAACCCTCCCTGTCCACAGTGAGTCCCTGCCATCCAAAACAGAAGAGAAACGCTGGGTATGCCTAYGCCAGGGATCGCCAACAGAACTTGGATCCAGCTCCCAAAGCAGTTTTCCTTGGCCAGGAGGAGCTGGCTGCCTCCGAGGGCAGCTCTTCGTGCTTAGGGCAGGGTGCACAGGGAGTTGKGTCTGCCTGATCTTCGTGGGCTCAGCCAACCTGTCCTAGCTGATCATAAAAAAAATGGCTCTCTGAGTCCTGTGCGAGTTGTCTGTCCTTGTCTCCATGCTTTTCTGTGTGCAGAGGAAAACTTATTTCACTCGTGGTCTGAGCTGGCCAGAGCCCCGAGCTCAAGCTAATATCCTGCCTCTCAGCAGGCCACAGCAATTTGGGCATGTAGCACATTAGCTGCAGCTCCATGGCTTCTGGTTCCCTTGGCCAGCAGCCAGAGTAAGCTCGTATCTGCCTTCAAAAGCCCATGTAGACATCACTTAKGAGCCTGGTAGTCAGAAGACCTGTGACAGGAGTGGAAAAATACTGCTCCTGCTCAGTGGGAAGCAGGAGTGTGGCTTGTGCTTTACAATCTCTCAGTGTCTTTTCCARCTCTTGGGGACCTTCACTTCACAACTGAGTCTGAGCTCAGTTGCCCAGTCTGACCAGCCAGGCCTAAAACCCAACAAAGCCTGGCTTTGCCAGTGCGTGTTGAACATGCAAATGCCCACAGAGCAGTTCATGAAGAACCTGCCTACTTGAGATTCGATCACTCTCAAAACCCTGCCTAATTTCTCGCATTAAGCCTCCTAATCTCCAGGCTRTCATTCCTTTTTAAACTGCCCCATTGATTTAGTAGCCTCTTTAAAAGGAGCATTAAAATTATTCCCCCTCTGCAGCACTGCTCTGCTTCATTAATTACTTCACATTACCAACATAAAACTTGTAAAGCGAAAGAAAATTGCTGCTCTGACTGGTAACTGCTGTCCAGTTTCTGATCCCAGGTCTGGGCTGCCTGTGCTGGGCAGTTCCAGCCCCTGCCCTCAACGCTGGCTGCACAAGCACACACGGGGCTGTTCCCTGCTCTGAAAATCCTGACAGCACCACTTGGTGGATTTGGGCTTTCTTCTCTGCACTTCATTCATATGAAAGCAGGAACAATCTGAGTGAGAATCAGCTTTTGGGGTCATTTTGGATTCTTCTTAGACATTTTTTTCCCTGTTTTCTCAGCAAGAAACCACACGGCYCTSTGCTCCCTCTCCTCAGCCATGCAGAATSTCTCTCCTGTGTCCATAAGGAGTGAAAAGATGTATTTTCTCTTAGAAATCTGCAGATAATGCAGATTAAGTGATGGCTTTCCTCATCTGTCAAACATAATGAGCTGGACAGGAGATAACAAGGATCAGAACTGCATTCCCA
>NW_026623476.1:793105-802792 GCF_030028575.1 Malurus melanocephalus
GAGTTTGTGAGGCTCCTTGGAGCAGCAGTGCTGACAGCACCTGAGCCTTGTCCCTGCAGCAAAGAGAACACAAATGGGTRGTGGAGAGTCCAATGCCCATCCTGGCTGTAGGAGCTGGGCCACTGTTCCACATCCAACCCCTGCAGCGGGAATTGTTCCCTGCAGCTGCTGCAGGGAGCCTCACAGAGCAGCAATATCAGCTGCAGGCTGTGCTCCAGGGCTCACCCTGCTCCTCTGCAGCGCTCCWCGGGCTCTGCTCCCTCCCTTCCACAGCTCACTCTCTAACCCGGGAGCYTGCAGAACCAAGTTGTGCCGACTGCCTGTTCCTCAGCCTTAGCAGGAAGGGAACAGCAGAGCGCTCATGTTGGCAGTGAGTCAGTGCTTGCTGGAGGATGCATGACTCACCAGTCCCCACTCGGGCTGCCTCCCTCCTCCCCAGCGCTGTGCCTCACCTCCAGCCTCTCCYGTTCCAATCCCACCTTTACAGAAATCATCTTTATTCATCAGCCCTTCCCGGCGGTACCTTCTTTGCTGTGAGAAGCCTGGGGACAGGGAAAACTTAGCAGTACTCCTTAGAAAAAGGTTTTCCCACTCAGCTCGAGGTCTGCTGGCCCCGCTGGACATGCACACAAACCTGGCTGCAAAGGGAAGCCCATTAAAAACAGCAATTCCCTGCTCCACTCCATCATTCGGGGATGCAGGTAAGATCCCAGTGTTCAGCTTCCCCTCCTGTCTGTTGTTCTGATTTCTCAGGGGTATTTCTGTTTAAGAACCCGCTCCACTAAGAAGTTATGAACCTGGATTAAGGAGAAGCAGTAACTGCTGATTGAACCAAGAGGAGAATCAATGAGCCAGTGTTAGAAATCAAGGAACAGAGTGCTTTTCCCCCATCAGTTCCAGTGCAATGCTGCTCACTTCTTGCTTCCTGACTTTTACAGAGGCCTAGTTATTCTCCTCTTACCCCACGGAGCTAATTTTCCTCCCAGAAACAAAGTGCTTGCTGCTTGGGATCACAGCAGGAAGGAGTCAGGATTTTACACCATGGAAAGGACATGGGCTSTACTGCAGAAATGGGGATGGGAGAAGCCAGTGACCTTTAAAAAGGGAAGAAAGTGAGGGGTTCTTTTATCTTTTAGGACCTGCAGAAAATAAAAGCATGGAACTTCTGCAAATACAAGCTTTTGGKCTAATGCCTGGTGCCAGATTTGCAGCACAAACATGCCAAGCATGGACTCCAAACCAAGCAGCAGCCACCAGCAGCAAATGTCGTGTCCATCTGCTGGGTGGAGTAGGAAGAAGAGTCTTCACCCCTTTGTGGTGGGGTCCTCAATGGATTTGCTGAGCTGGACAAAGGTCCAGGAGAGTTCAAGCTCCTGCTCCTGCCTCCGGGTGTGACTGCCAYGCAGSCAGTGATGAAGGTGATSATTTGCTCAGTGATGAAGGTGATCATTTGCTCAGYGATGAAGGTGATCTCTCCACAGGGAGGGACCTGCCCTGCCTCAGCCCACGCTGTGCTTTCCTAGGAAAAAGRGCAGCTCAGCATCCCGCACTCTTTGGAACATAATATCATTTGCTGATAATAATCACACGTTGTCATCATGAAGGGCAAAACTTCATTAGCCAGCCAGGCTTGGTTTATTTAGAAAATAACCAGAAAACAGCTAAAACCCAAAAGCCCCAGSACATTTGTGTGACTTTACAGTGAGACTTCATGACAGCCTGAGCAGGGTGGGTCATGATGGTTCCAGCTCCTACCACAACACCCARCAAGGTGTTGGATGAGTTGATTTTTGAGACCCTGCTGTTGGGGGACCCGTACGAGGACAAAAGCTACAAAATCAACTCATCCAACCCCAAAAGCGGGCAGTGGTTGCACAGGGAGGGCATGGGGTGGATAGAGTGAGTCGGAGAAAATTCCTCAGCTTCTAAAAACCATCCCTGCCCAATGGAAATGCCAAAAGAGTAGCAATTCTGCTTGCTTCTGTCTTGCAGTGAAATCTTTTGCCTGCAGCAGCTCGGGATTAGCTCATTACAGGGCAGCATGTATGACACATCCTGGCCACAGAGGCTGCTCTCCTCGGGGCAATCCCTGCCTCTCCCTCAATCTTGTACAGCTCCACACACACGGAATAAGGCTCGGTATAAATAACAGCCCTGTCTCCCCTCCTGCTCTCAAATGCAAGCAATTTAAATCAGAAGCCTTTCGTACAGGGAAGAGCAGAAAGCCAGTGTTTTGAAGCCACTTTCTTCTCACTTGTTAACATTAAGCCCAGCCTTCTGCTCATAAATAATGCATMTAGCTCTTTTTCCTCAATTACACAGTAGTGTCAGATTCCACACTCTGCCTTCCCAGAGTTACTTTCTGTCTCTTCTGGAGACAGCAAGGCCCACTTGGATGTCTGCAAGAGCCACAGACTCATTAGACTTGAAGAGGATCCTTTCCATCCACCAGTAAAGAGATACACAACACCTTTGTCCGGGAGTTTGGGTAATTATCCCTCGCTGGACTGAAGTGCTGGGGAGAGTGTGTTTACAGTAAACAGGTTTTGCCTTATCCCAGCATTGGTGGTGCAGAGTCTAAGTGCACTCCAGGATGAGCTGGGCAAAAGGGTCACTGCACCCTGGAGTGCATGGAGAGCAGAGAGGAATTCATGTTCCCGTGGGCCAAGCAGGGAGGCAGAAAAATCACGGGGAATTCAGTTTGTCAGGTGTGTCAAAAATGTGAAAACAAAAGAAAACAACCCCTCTTCTTCTCCTGCCCACCATCTTTTTTGATTAATTTAAACTTGCTGAGATAAGAAGCCAAGATTTCTGCTTTGCTATCAACAGCTTGCTCTCTATAGATACTGACTCATTACTGAGAGGCTGCCTGTCTTTATGCCTTAAACTAGGCAGCCAGAAAATGTTACACTGAAGTATTGCATGTTATAGATTGACAACATTTAAAACCTAGATGGCCAAGCTACTGATATAATTTCCATACTCATTAACCATGACATCTCCAGTTCTCCCCCACAGCATTCTGTCAGATTTAGCCAGACCCAAAACCTGTCTTAGCTGCCAGAAATCATTTCTTTCCTCCTCCACGGATTGGCATCGCCTGAATGTGCTCTTCCCCCTCGGAGCAGAAGTTTACAGAAATCCCTTTCCCGTTTCCCAGCTGTGCATCCTGCCTGCCCCACACACACATATTCTGTGAGCTGTCCACAGCCATGCCCTGTCTCTCTGGCGAGCTGCCTGCTCACAAGCTGCTCCAACAATTGCCCTTGAGCACAAASCAGTGCCAAGTCCCCTCTCAGGAGTTCACGCTCCGTGCAGCTCCAACACGATGCTGCTGGATGGCTTCACCCGCACACCAACATCGACCTCTCGGGGACCCCAGGTTTGCTGATGGCCACGAGCTCCTGAGTGTTTTCCAGGCTAATATTTGCCAGGTTGTATTGTCAGAGCCGTCTCACAGACCAGCCATCTGTCAATAGCAGGGTCGGGCTTACAAATGCAGGGTGACACAGGAATGCAGAGCTCTTGGAGTTCTTGTTTCACACATGATGTGACACTGGAGAGCAAGCACAGCCACAGGGACACGAGGTGGGTGCTGGGCTGGGTCAGGAAACCTTATGTGGGCATTTTGAAAGGGAAGAAGTTTAACTGGTGGGCGTTAAAAGGGTGAGAGGCTGCATTTCCAAATAACTTATCTTACAAGGAGAGTAACTTTAGCCAGTAACAAATCCTGCCTGCGAGCGGGAAGCAGCTCCCCAGGCTCGTGCTGCACACAASCAGGGCAAATGCCAGAGTGTGCAAGGGCAGGTCACCCTCAGAGCTTCACAGCTCAAGTACCAGTCATGAACAAAATTCTGTATCGACTGAGAACAAAATGAGAGGAGGAAAGACACCTCTGTGCCACCAGGCTGGGGCATTCACCTGCAAAAGGGCACAACTCAGTCCTGGCCCTGACACCGCACGCGTTTGATTAATGCCACCAAGTGCCACAGCATCAAAAATGTTCTCAGCCACCTTTGTATCTGTGGGGAGGASAAATCACGTCAGGGCCGAGCACAGGCTGGCTGTGCTGCCTCACAAGGCATGTTCCCTGCAGCAGGGCAGCAATGTGCTCCTGGCACCTCTCACGTACCACTGATAACCGCTGGTGTCCCCTGGCCGGCTCAGCAAAGGTCAAATTACTGCAGCCAGGGTCAGTGTGCCCTGCTCATGTCCAGCAGGAAACAGGGGCAAGATGCTTCGCTTTCCACTCTAAAGCTGGAAGAATGAAAATACATGTTCAGCTTAAAAATCTCGCTTCAAATATGGAACTGSTCCAAATGCTTCAGATCGGAGCAGCTCGGAGGAACAAAGAGAAGTCTTTCCAACAGACTCGCAACCCAGTCAGGAACAATGGGGCTCAGATTTAAAACACAACCCAGAACTGAGTTCTTGCAGTTCCTGGAAAATATGAGTGCTGGACTGATGCATTTTTTCATTCATTATTATTATCTCCCATAGACATTCATCCTGATCTTAACATCTTTATTGTCCACATAGAGCAAGTTTCCTCTCAAACAGAAATGAATGTTCCAGTAAATTTCCTTAGACAAAAACATAGAAATTAAACAAATAAAAAGACCCCTTTATAACTTTTTTAAAACCATACACTTCAYGTTGTGATTCAAAGTGCTCTTTGTCTCACTAAGTATAAATACTGAATTTTACAAAGAAAAAAAAGCAAAAGTGAGAGGAAAAAAATCCTTGTGTCATACACAGGTTAGGTAACAATTGCRGTGTTAGTTCCAGACTGATTACACCAAGAGGCAAACACTAGGTAAAGTCAGGGTTGTTATTTTGCCTCAAGGACAACAGATCTTTGTCCTGAACCCTGCAGCTAATACCTATAAATATTCTGAATGYTGTCATAAAATTCTGAAAAACCCCTCTATCAGGAACACAAATACAAGACCTTCTGCTTTAGAATTATAGCAGAGTTCAGTTAGAAGCTACAATTCACTCCTTGGAAACGTAAGACAATAATTTTGCATGCAATTCAGCTGATGTAAAAGATCTTTTTGTCTGCATCAGTCTTAAATCCTTTTAGCTGAACTCATTAGCAGTGGGGACAGGGAGGAGCAGTGTTATCTTCGAGCCCTCTGCAAGGGAAGTCAGACTTTCCTGCAGAGAGGGAGCAATGGCCACAGAGGTGTCAGAGCTCTCCCTGCCCCATCTCCAAATGAACCTCAATAAATCAGCCCTCCTGCAAAAAATGCCCTGTGACCTCTGGCGAGAGAAGCAGCATAAAGCCACATGAACATTTCCTTTTATTATCAGTAAATACTCTTGAATTGGTTGGAATTGTTCCTGCCACTGATATCGCTGATCTCTGAAGAGATAAACATGAGCTGATTGATGACTTGTCTGCAAGATCTATTTCAACCACCCCCAGGCAGGATATTTTCCATGCGGGTAATAATAAATCTTACTATTGAATGTCATCAAATGAAAGAAAATTACTGTAAAAATAGGCACAGTTATGTATTTCTTATTATATAATATTAAAGAAGATTTTTCAAMGATTTGAGGAGCTTTCATTTACATGCCCGATTTTTTTGGAATGTAATCCTTTTGCCTACATTTAATATATATTTTTTAAAAGCCTTGTACAGCCAGGCAATGTCTAGAGACTGTCTCCTCAAAATAGCCTGTTGTGTAGTCAGGTCTGGAAGGTGAGATTCTCATCATGGCTGAGACTGAATAAGAACAATGATGTCCTTTCTCAACAGATACGAGAGCTGCCTTTTACTACCACTTTTTATGTGGCATTTTCAGGTATCATTCGCTCTATTTCGTTCATTTTATTTGCAAAGGAAGCAAATGGCATCCTTTCTGTCAGTTAATAGAAAAGGTTTGAGGGGAGAACTGTCACTCACTCTTATTGCTCCAAATTCTTTTCTAAAAATGATTGCAGACTTCCAGTGAAAAGTTCTCCCTTCATTATGAGGGCAGYATTGAAAATGCTCCTGCCACATTATTTGTGCCAAGAAATAAAGATCTAAGCAACTTTCTAGGACCTGTTACATACAATRAAGCCAAGGCTTTGTACCAGAGTGGCTGTGCTGCAGGAAAATGTGCAAATCCAAACCTCAAATTCAAGATGTAAGCATAAGAAAAGGAGCAGTGAAGATGAGGTTACAGGTGATCCACTCACCAAATGTTGTATTCCACCATCATATTATCTGCACAGTATAAAAAAAAAMCTCTTTGTCCCCAAGGGCAAGAATTCAGACAGAAAAAAATGTGGAGATAKGAGAAAGAGGCTGGAGAGAAGAATTAATCTTAGGCAACATTTTCCTGCTCTCTCTGTCCTCAGTCTGTGGAGGCCAGGGAGAATTTGGGCAATAGAGCCTGGGGAGAAAAGTGATAGCAAAAGGAGCAACTTGAGGGAGAAGCAATGGCTTGGTAGATTTGTCCTATGTGATCTCTCCTCTATGCAAAATCTATGCAAAACTGCTCCATTCTGGGAGCAATTTGTGCAGAGCAAACATGGTGAGAGGAAAAAGAGAATGAGGGAAGATGGGTGAGCTGTGCAACTTGAAGGGAATGTGTCAGCTCCTTAGGGTCAGAAAAGCTTTTGGCCAGCAAGATAAGTAGATGGTTCTAGAAAGATTGGGGAAAGCCAGACAGGAGWTCAAAGGCAGTGGAAAAAGAGTCTGGTACTGCCAAAATTCAACACAACCACGGATCTCATGAATGGAACAGCAGCACATTGCAGAGTAATTAATTTGGGGGTGTAGAGCCCTGTTAATGAGACCAGAGAGCTTCGGTGGGGTGCTKAGAAGCATCCTGGTCTAGATATTCCTATTCTAGACATGAAAAAACTACTGAAAACTTTGGACCTGCCCAGTTAAGAATCAAAAGCTACCCTGGCTCTGAGTGTCCAGGCAAACCCAGGAAATGTTTCTCCTTCAGCAGCCCTGACTWAAGCAAGCTGTGAGGTGATCTCTGCTTCGAGCTCAGGGCTGGGAGACAAAGGCACTTCTCAGAAATCTTCAGCAYGTGATCTACAAGAAGGAAAGAAATAAAAGACTTTGGTTTGTTAGTTTGTTATTCTCCAATCCCAACCATTACAGGACAGGCACTATGTTTATGATGGATTCATTTAGAGAACATTTTCTCCCTGCCCACATAACTGCACCTCAGACTGAAGCCAAACCTGGGTGGGGAGGGGGGATAAAAGCTGCAGACATTTTTCAGGACCATCTACAACCCAGCACTTCAAAAGTGTGCACAAGGAGACGAGCCAGCAATGAGGAGCTGGCTTGATCTGCAGGAAACTGCATCCAAGTTTTCATTGTACCACAATGTTCTCCTGCAGCTCCCACAAGCCCCCCATTGCAAGGTACAACTGTGAGAAGAGGACAGAGAATTCAGGGAGATTCACACAATCTGCCATTTACTCTTCCAAAAAGCAATTTCTATGTTCTTGGAAAGGTTTATTTTAGCCTCAGCCTGAATAAAATGATTCTCTGACCATCTCTGAGCAGCTCTCTGGCATTTCTGACAAATACCACGTTTCCAGGTACCACTGCTGCCATTTCACCTGCAGTTCATAGCACATCGACCTCATCTCTAATACACATGTACAGTCAAAATCACTGTGCCCACAGGGACCAATTTATTTTTCCATCACCTGTAGCTCCCTTCGGTTTATGCAGGAAGAAGCTGGCAGCCTCTAACAAGGAGTGTTATGAATAGCGTGGTAACGCCTTTCTTCATCCCTGTTAAATTTCTCATTTCATCTTGTGAAGTCAAATCCTGGTTTCTGCAAAGTCCCTAAAACAACCTACATTGATTATAATTGGCTCTGCAGTTGGACTGCATGTACTTCATCTCCAATTTTGCAGATTCGTTGCCTGCTACTGCTGTCTCCCTAYATTTAGATAGTTATCCCACTGCCCTAGAGGTTGTTCTGGCAGCTGGAGGTTGTGACAGTCCTGTCACAATACACGGGAGAGGTCCTTTCAGTAGAAAAGGTTCCTTTCAGTCCTGTCTGACCAGGAATTATGGCTTTTTCCTTGTCCCTATAAATGTATCACCCCACTCCCCCATTAGGAGCTGARCATTCAGACAACTGCCAAACTGCATGGAAAAATCCTGGTGCACAGAAGAGGATCCAGCACCTTCGGGTGCTTTGTGATTTGTATTCTTTGTTACAGGGGCCATTAAAAACAAGCCAAAATATCAACTTATTACTTCAGTCAGAGCATTTGCATACAATTTGAGAGCACAGTAATTCCGAATCCMTGCCTGAATCCTTATGTTGCTGATGTGTAAGGAATAATACAACAGGAGAAAACCAATGAAAAATGAAGCTTCACATCAACAGGCAAAGCTAATTCCACTAAGATGGATCAAGTCATGGCTGCTGAGGGTTTCAGCATTCAGGCTCCTTTGTGAACCCTATGGTAAATTTGATCTGTTTTCTCCRAGTCAAATCAAAGCCAAGCAAGCTTGACTGGCATGAACTCTTCTCCCATTTCTGTTGCCTGTGTTTGCCATGCCCCATGTCCATGGCTCAGTTGAGGAGCTGCTGCCAAGCCCTGCACCCCTGGCATTGTGCTGCCCGTGAATAACTGGGGTCACTGCACAGATGAACAGTCCCAGCACGGACCAGGACATTCCTCACCCTGCTGTGTGCAACTCTCCAGAGCTGCACCGGCGTGTTTTCATCTATTTTATCCTCTTGGTCACAAATGGATCACAACAGTGCTTGACACAGGTCTCCTGCCCCTCCCGGGATTATGGAATTGCTCCTGGTACAAAYCTCTGATAAACCTTGGAAGCAGCAGCAGCACATCCAGCGCTATCAGCAGCGCCTTGTGAAAGGAATGTCGTGGCAAAGCGCTGCCGAGTCACAAGACAAAAACCACCCCGGTGTTTACAGCGGGGTAGGAAATACCACATTAAAATAAAAGCATGACAAGGGAAGAGTGCACACGTTGGGGTGGAAAGAAATCCAAACCACCCCTAAGCTCCTTGTTCCTTTGTCATCGAGTCAGTGCATTACAGAGAAGATTTGTTTGGAGTGAAAGGTTTTTTGCGAAGCTTTATCTTGGCCTCTCGCAGACAGAACTGACAACCCTGAAGTGGCAAAAACCACTTGCCAAGTGCCACATTCAGCGAACAAAGGAACCCAACACCATGCATGGAACAGCAAACTATCAGCTCCCAGGGGGAAGTGTCATTTTCACATCCAGTTTGCTACACCAGAGTGGGAGAGAAGCTCCAACTGTTTTGAATTCATGTGTCAAGTCAATCACAGGAACAGATAATATTGGAGTTATATAAAATTTCGGAAGGAACCCCCACCCACCACCTGTAACACTCACTCGCCACTGTCAGAACAGTTCTGTAACTGAAGACAGCACCAAAGAGAAGTTGTCCTTACGGCTTTCTGCACAGCAGATGATGGGATCATTACAATTTATTCTACATATGAACTGAGAAAGAGAATAAGAGTTTATTTTTATTCCCACCAGAACAGTATCTAAAAGTTTCCGCTGGACTCTGACTGAAAGTGCTACTTGCTTGATTTTAGCTTAAAAAGTTTTGAGGAAAGAGGGAGGGAGAGGAAGGAAGGAAGGAAGGAAGGAAGGAAGGAAGGAAGGAAGGAAGGAAGGAAGGAAGGAAGGAAGGAAGGAA
>NW_026623476.1:802862-876313 GCF_030028575.1 Malurus melanocephalus
GAAGGAAGGAAGGAAGGAAGGAAGGAAGGAAGGAAGGAAGGAAGGAAGGAAGGAAGGAAGGAAGGAAGGAAGGAAGGAAGGAAGGAAGGAAGGAAATAAAAAGGAGCAGACTTCCCTACAGATTACTTCTGCCTTTTTTGATACAAGGCCTCACTGTGCCCCCAAGGGAAACCAAACCAGATCTTGGGGTTTTTTTCCTCCTTGTACCTTAACCAAGATTTCCCTTCACCTGCAGAGGTAGTGCTGGTGTCAGAGCTGGGCAGTGAGAAGCCAATGCCCAGAGGAGAAGTGGCCCCAGGACCTCCACGCCAGAGCTCGGGATRGTCTCAGCTCTGCTGGGCACTGTGATGCACAATGAGCTTCTTCCWGCCCACACCTAACCCAGCCAAACTGCATTAACAAGAGCTTGCACATGCACTGAGGAGCTGAACCTTTCCAGCTTTTCTCCCACAGAGAATTAGGAGCTTGCATAGGGTAATTTCCGAGCCCAGGCAGAAGTGCTTTGTGTGAACAGTACCTAAAATGATTCTTGATGCTGTGTGCAGAATCTCAGGGCTCCCTGATGCTGCAAGGCTCACCCCTCGACCTTCCCAAAGCCCCAGTCCCCTCCTTTGTACACACTCSGAGCTTTAGCCTGTGCTGTGTGACAGGACACCAAGGAGGGATCACACCTGCCCTCATTTCCCCATCCACCATTACCCAAATTAAAGCTACACCAGCCCTGKCCTCTTTCACGAGCACCGAGTGAGAGCAAAGGGAGAAAACCACAAGGGGAACAGATGCTGTGGTTTGAAGAACAAGAGAGAGAGAGAAAAAGATATCATTGCTCTCTGAAAGCATCCAGAAATGTTCCTATTCAATTCATTCAGGCCTRCACAAGATCAGGGAGAGCACAGGACTACTGTGAGGAAAATCTAGGTCACATATGATCACAGCAGCACAGCTGCCATCATCTCAATGGCCATGTGAAGTGAGGACTGCAGCAAGGACCTCTGCTGAAGAGGMTTTTTTTTTTTTTTTTTTTCCCCAGTTCTGTTTTACAATTTCCCCTCATTAAGGTGTATTTTCCGGCAGGGCTGTGAGTACATTGGGTCTTCAATTGGGGTGAAGGATTTAGCTATAAATCCCAAAAATGATTCAGTCAGTGGAATTTCTGTAGGRTCATTTAAATAGTTTATAGGCTGCCAGGCAGGATTTTAACCTTCTAACAGTGACAGGAACAGTGTTACTTTCCTGTTCTTTTGAATGCCAACACATTTCTTAGTKCTCTTTGTTTCATATCTGTTGTGGATACACATTGCTCCCATTTTCATTAAGGAAACAGGAATCTTACACTGTTTTAATGCACCTGCGAAAACTTCTTGAAATCCTCTCATTCAGTGCTCTCTTTTTGTTAAATACACAGGTCAAACCCTGTGGTCCCTTCTCCCCCTTCAAACAGAAAAGTTAAATGCATGCACACACACAAAAAAAAAAGAAAAAAAAAGGAAAAAAAAAAAGAACTAGGACAGCACAGCCCCAAACCATTATCTTTTTTTTCTTTATATTTAAACAGACCCTCCAGCACCTTCTCTTCTCCCTTTTTCTACGCCTGAAAAAAGCCAGGCAGGATCTAAAGCCCAAATACTGAACACTCCTGCAATTCAGGAGATTAGAGGGAAAGGACAAATGTTCCTGGGTGCCATGAAGTTAAGCCAAGCATCTTGGAGCAGCATTCATGAAGGAGCTGTGCCAAAAGTCCTGGCGCAGGCAGCTGGAGCAGGAGCAGCTGGGCTGGGGAGCAGAGGAAATGCTGCACGGCACAAGGCAGGAAAATCATGCACAGAGGGAGCCTTTGGTGGAAGTGAGGATGTTCCAGATAAAGCATTAATAAGGATTTGTTCCCCAAAACAGCAGAGCAACAGGAAGTCAAATCACCTAAGTGCAAAGGGACTGACTCACACCTATTGTGAGATGTGGCCATTTGTCTCCCAAGGTTTTCCAAGCTCGGTGATGCTGCAGCCCTTTCCAACAAGGAAAAGCAGCGACACTCAGGGCTCAGGGCAAGGATTCCTTTGAGTCATGGCTGCCAATTATGTAACTCGGTATGTGTGGAAAAGACAGACATTTTAATGCGTGGCAGTTCAAGAGAAAAGACTCATCTCAGTATCTGAGGTGATCTGTCCTTTACCAGGGACTAGGAGTAGTATCTCTGCTATAATATTAAAAAAATCTGACATGAAATCAGTCCTGGCTGGAGGTTTGGGTGGCAGCTGACCCTGGTGGCACAGCCCCTCTGCCCTGGGTCTGTCTGTCCCTGGGAAGTTCAGGGGGATTCCAGTGGTTCTTCAGATCCAGCCTTGCTGAAATTTGGGAGGACTGGATGAAACAGCCCCTTAATCTGTTCCTGGCTGCCAGACTCAGATTCTGCAGCCTGTGTTAGCGGGTTTGAATTCAGAATTCTAATCAGATGAACCAAGTAACTTTCAATCAAATTAGGAGAACAGTYGGGTTTGTTCTTAATCCACAACCATTTAATCTTCCGACTCATTAGTTGTGCACAGCCTCTATGAATATGTATATCTGGAAGGGAAAAAAAAATGTCTTTGACCTTGATGGGAATGATAACACACATCTCAAGTAGGTGTGAGCTCACCTTCCATCACACTCACTTTATTATGTAGATTCAACAATTCCTGTTGCTCTGAATCAGGGTACTGCGAGTTACAGGCAATCCCGCAGCCAATTAGGGTCCTGATGAACCTGGAATGATTAGCACAGTATTTACAGCCAAGCTGCCTCCTACCAATTTGCATGCAAATAAAAATATATCTGTTTTAACAGGCCAGTTCTAGGCAATATAAGCAGGCTCCAGCAACTGGGGTGAGGAAAAGAGGAAGCACATTCAAAGACAAAAGATGCAGATTTGGTTTAAGATCTTCTTGAATATATTAAGATCTTCTATTGAATATATTCTTCTTCATGAATATATTGTTTCAATACATCAGTGTCATTCCTGCAGTCTCTAATGAAAAACTATTCATTCCATTTATTTGTTTAAAGAATTTAAATCCATATACAAAAATATTTAGCCACACTATTTCTAGAATGAAGATCTCAACTATCAGGAATATTTCCTCAGTTTAAGAAATTCTTCTATACTGCTAAGAAAAATAAACTCATGGGCAAATTCCCTGATTTTCATCTGATTTCCTGGTTTATATTTTATGTCTCTTTTTACTGAAAATAATGGGAGAGCTTCCTTCCACTGCAACAGAAGTAGGTTTGCAGAAACCCTGTCTTCCTTAGGTCTGTTTTGCTCCTCTTGCATTCCATTACAAAAGCTCCCAAAACTGACCTTGGCATTTGTCCACACTYCCTGATACCTGAGTGGCACAATTTGCACCGAAGTCAGTGGGAATTAGGACCGAGTACTTGATGCATTTTGGGCACTACACCTGAGAAATATTTCAATATGAAATATTTGTGAAGCATAGACAAGACAACCCTTGAGATCAGGGGCTAGGAAAGAGTCTGATTCAGTATCTAAGGACTGTTGTGTTGATCTTGCTGGAAGTCTCCTTCTGGAAGCAGTAACAAAGCTGGGGAGGAATCCAAGAAAAATCATCTCCTGTTCACTCTCTCACTTGGATTTTCATCGTAGAGAAGACCAGGCTGTCCCATCAGAGCAGTCCAGAGCCAGGAAATGGGACAAACTATAGAACACAGCAAGGGAAGGAGCCCTAAACCAGAGTCAGACAAGAAAGAACCCAAGCAGGACCATGGTATGGGGACTGCAACCTCCTGTTGCCTAGAACAGCTGCAAGAATGAGAAGCAAAATATGGATCTCTGCTGTGTGAATAACCAGGCAAAATCCTGCTAAAATGGGGACTGCAAGGCAAAGAAGCCACTACAGACTGACTGGCAGAATCAAAAGAAGAGTTATATTTACTTTTGTGTTCTTCTCCTGTTCAATCATTCTGTTTCTGTTTGCTGCCTCCATTGCTGTTTATTTTAAAAGCCCCCACGGACGAGCAGTTCCACACTTGTGAACGGAGCCCCTGCAGAAGTCATTTCTTCCCTCAACAACAAAGCAAACACCAGCAGAGAAGGGGCTCCYGCTGCAGAGGCAGAGCTGCCCTGAAGTGAACCAGCATCTACACGTGCAAAGCCTTCCCTCCAAGTGGGGAAGACCTTTCAACTTGACTCTGCCYGTATCAAGGGGATTAAGGGTACCATTTAACTCAGCCCAGCTTCTCAGCTAACAGTCTCCTTGCACGCACCTCCACTGCTCTTTGGCAGCTCCGTGCAAGTTCACTTCAGCCAGCTCTTAAGGCTTTTATCTTTAAAGCCAATGTAGATAAAAAGTTCAGGAGGCCAYGGAGATGCAACCTAAAGCTGCCCCTCTAAAGTGGCAGCTCCGGATGAAGGAGGCAGCAGCAACAGTCGGTGCCTCGGTGCTGTCACCCAGGGATCTCAGCCAGAGCCGGCCCTGCCACATCCGCGGCAGGATTTGCCCGCAGCAGCATCCCAAAGCCCAGCTTCTGAGGAGAATCTGCTCACAAACATCATTTGTTTCCAAAGGATGGCTTGTGCTGGGGTGAAATGAAACAAGTCCAGTTGTTGCGTTTCTTTTTCCCTGTGGAGCAGGTTCAGGCCAAAGAAATTTAACCGCTACTCAGCTGTTTTCTGCTGACATCGCTTGCATTCCTCCCTCTTCTCAAATAACATTTGGAACTCCCTGCCAGATAGTGCAACTTGATATATGCCCTGATGATAGAGGGTGGAGGGGAGGAAAGTACATTGGCTAATATTTTTCCATTACAAATCTAAACGACCCAATCTACACTTTAATCTGCAATAAAAACAGCAATTTCTGAGAGCTGGGTCACTGACTTGAAGCCAACACTTGTACCCGAAACCTTTACAYGCAGATCACTTTTAAGAGGTTGTGATAAAATTACTATCAGTGCTATTTCCAAGCTGCAGCTTTTGAAGCCACCCAATGGATTTTGAGCCCCAGACTCCTGGATCTGGAGACAAGATGTGACTCTGCTCAGAGTGGTTCAGCTGGCAGCGGTGCCAACAGCCTCATTCAACCCCGATGAGATTTTTCCTTCCCAGGTACCTCAGAGATCCTTCAGTATTGAAAAAGGATGGTTTGCCTTTCATGAACTCAAGTCTCAGTGGCTGCCACCAACGGAGGAAAAAGCCGGCATTTACCACACAAGTGTTTTCCTATACTAATGGCAGGAAATACCACAAATACCAGGATGAAATAAAAATCCACAGCCCCTCCAAATGCCACATGAATTAGCAAGGTAAGGGCTTAGAATTTCTGGTATTCAGATGTCAATGCTCCTCTATGTGTTTGGAAATTCGGGGGTTTATTACCGCCTTTTCTCCACAAATATAAATTTGGCTATTTTTGCCTCCCGATCACAACAGCAGTGCTCTCAGAATTAATATATTTTAAAAATAAGCAACGGGAATGATATGTCAGGAAAAAAAAGAAAACACAGCTTTGGCTGTGCCCTGCTCCGCAAGAGAGGAAAGACAAAGTCCTTTCCTTTCTGTGGGGACTGAACTATGCTGAGATATTTGGTCCATTTACTTTACCAGCTCCCTGTGCTTCTCTCCCAGGGCTGGGAGAGCGAAAACACGATGAGAAATTTTACTCCAACGTCAGCTGGCCCGAGGACAAGGAGGACAGAACCCTCTGAGGGAAGGCAGTTCCCCAGGGACTCGCAACTAAGAAGTATTTCAGCTGTAAAAGCTTTGCTGTCCCCGTCAGCACGGCCGTGGCTACTGGAGCTCAGCCCCTGTGAGCTGCACGGACAAGGATGGACACACAGCCCCCTGCATTCCTCAGACCCCAGGATTAGTGACCATTTGTCTGGCTGTACRTCCTGGAGATGGAGGCTGAACCCTGGTGCAGGCACCAAAAGCATAAATGTCCTCAGACTAAACAAAACCCTAAGAGCACAGCAAGTTTCCACTTTTTCTATTACTTCAAGATTGATCACCTAATCTAAAYGATGCCATCACCAATCTGATTTATTCTGCAGTCACCTCTCACTAGATCCAGGGGCCAAATACCACTGGAGCGTGACAGAATGTGCCAGCAATGAGCCCTGGGTCCACCCTGTCCCCTTGCAGGTCCCTACTCACGGTGCCAGAGCCTGCTGGGCTAACCTGATACAGACATTGCTTCATTCCAACAGTCACTAAAACATCTCTTTGTAAGGGATTTCCAAAGTATATTTATCACAAGGTGTTCTCCAGTCCTTTGCCTCTATGGGGACATTCTTGGAACAGCCAAAATTCAGTTCTTTCTATGCCTCAGAGTCAGGAGGCAAGTTAGCTGGCTTGGAGTTTGTATGAATAAATCAGCTTTTAGAGGGGATGGAAGAAAAACGTGACAGAATTTGGTCCTTCTCATTCAAAAGACCTTATCTAGCAGCAGAGGGAGCGAGGAGGGCAGATTCACCTTCAACATGATAATCTCCTGCTAGCTCTCCTTACAGCATTCCCAGCTCCTGCCCTTCACTGGATGCTGAGCACGAATGTRGGAATGAATCACTGCTGATCTTGGCAAAATACCAGTCTCCCTCCCTTTGCTCCAGCTTGGAATAATCCCAATTTTCCAAATGGCTTCAGTGAATCCAGGATTTAAGTTCAGCTATTAAAAAGTAGCGGGAACCCATAAATCACAGGCTTTATATCAGTGAGCTCTTTGATGCATTTAAAACAATTACTGGGGAATATATGATCTTCCTAAAAATAACTATTTACATGAACACCAAGAGAGAAGCTACTGTCAAAACAGAACACATGGACAATCCAGTCTCCACCCTCCACCCCAAAGGCAGGCACGAAGACTCTCTTCACTCTATTTTGCTGCTCACAGCTGTATTAGAATTGATAATATGCTGAAATGACACACGCTTATGATGGTGTTAGAGCGGCATAAAAATTATGCAGTAAATTAATGTATGCAGCAGATTAATGTATGCAGTAAATTAATCTATGCCTGCTTTCAAGGCCAAGAGGGTGGAGAGCACCAGCCCATAGGAGGTCATTTTTTTCACCCATCATATTGCTCACAAAATGGCTTGTAATTACAGACTTTTACACCAGGCTTGTATCAATGGTGACATTTCATTCCTGCCATGGATATGGCCACAGGAGTGCTGGATCAGGCASAAAGAGCTAATCTAGAAGCAGCTCAAAGAAGAGAGCAGATTAATTCATTCTGCAGTCCACACCTTGCCAGAAATTTTTACCCSTAGAACTTTTCCAGCCTGCAACCCACGATATTGCTCTGCCATATGCAGTTTCCAGCTTTTGCTGCTGCTGTTTTCAGGTTTCTACCAATGCTACTGGTCCATCAGCAGAGCGTGACAGGGTCTGTGCAGCACACGGATGTGGCTCCCACAACAGCAGAAATGGGAGTTGCCATCCCTGCTGCACATGTGGTGACAAACTATGACTTGTATTAAGGAGGTTTTGGAGCAGAGAGAAGGCTTCCATCACAGCTGCCCCACGGAGGAGGTTAGAGCACACCTACCACCAGAGCTGAGCCAGGACAGGGCAGGAAACCACACAGCASAAGTACATCAGCTCCAGGTCACAGGAAGCACCTGTGGCACCAGATGCTGCTCCTGAATTATTTGCAGAGGCAGCAGGAACATAGAAACCTCTGCTCTCACCAGCTCTTCTGCAAACAGACAGGGCCAACACACAGCTTCCACCACTGAGGTGACTCCTGGCATCAAATCCACCCAGCCTGCACCTCGGCTCTGAAACCCACCCTTGGTAGCCACAGAGCTGCTCTGGTGACCCTACACAGCAAATCCACGCTGTCCTGGGGATCCTCTAGGTTAAAAATCCATGCTGGAAGARATACCCTGCCTCATGGATGCCATGACCATTACAGAGACACTCCAGCCTGCAAGGAAGGCTTTTTCCACAATGGTTAGAACAGGYTGGGACAGGAAGAGGGAGCTCTTCCACTGTCCCCAGCAGAGACCCAAATCCAAGGACATTCCTGAGTTTTGTCCTCTCCTTCCCAATCTTTGTCTTTGCTCTCACAGCCCCAGATCCCTTCATCTTCTTTTGCTGCTATTTCCACCACCCCTTCCCCAAGAAAGGGCACTTTGCTCCTGGGCTGGCGGTGCAGGAATCCAGGGATTTGCACTTCTGAGCCTCCCTGATCCACCTTCCCCAGGAYTGCTCTGTGGTCCTGCTGGCAAGAGGCTACCAGGGAAAAGAGGCACAGAGATAACCTGGTGGGGGGCATCCAGCTGCCATTGAACACAAAGCTGGGAGTAGGATTTACTGCAAAGAGCATTGAAAATCTTTGGGTTTGGCTTCCTCGTGCATCAAACTCTTGACTCCCTGCTCTGTGAGCACAAGATGAACGTTATTGGTACAACCCACTTAGGAAATCTCTGAAAAAGATTCAGCCACTGCGGCATGATGAGGGAAGATGTCTTGATTCAAGAACACAGACATTACTAGAAAGGGAGAAAAAAAATAAAAGGGTCCCTTACTGTTCTGACATATCAAAAGGAGACTAATGAACCACCAGTTCATAGAACGACCCTGCTCTTCATTTCAGAGCCAGGCTGGCCTTTTGTGTTAAGGACACTGAATAACAAGAGCAAGAACAAACAGAAAGAACCCTTTCCCCCTGCCCAAAGTAAATCCTGAAATGAAATAATTTAAAAACTACACCCTTCTGCCCTACTTTAAGGTCCACATAAGAACAGATGAAAAGTTTTGTTCCATTGGCAAAACTGAATCAAGGCTTTTGATCCTCAAAGACCTCTTAATCGCTTTGCACATCGGTTCTTTTCATTATTTCAAACATACTTGAAGACAGACACTTTCCTCTCTCCCTTTTTTTCCTTTTTTTTTTTTTTTTTTTTTTTTTTTTTTTTTTTTTTTTTTTTTTTTTTTTTTTTTTTTTTTTTTTTTTTTTTTTTAAGATTTCTCTGTGTTTGGGCCATTTCCCAGCCAACTCTGTCAGGATGGCAGACAGCTGTTTGTTCTTTACTCACTGTGAGTTTCAACATATACACACGTTGATCTGCATTAGCAAAGTCCAAAAAAGCAGGATCTTTGCCACCGAAAGTGTTCTAGCTCACAACATCCACCTCTTCACCCTTCTGGTGCTTAAGGAAAGTTCCAAGGATGATTATATGCTTCTGGTTAAAAAAAGAAAGTAGTTGTTGGTGGGATGATTGCTGGGTTTTTTTAAAGCTCAACTCAGAACTGGAGTCTCCGTTGCATCAAAATGAACTTAAACCAAGGTTTCTCAACCATTTCATGTCTCTGTAATTCCAGTAAGTCAAATCCAGCAACAAATCACCAATTCTTATTAAAAAAAAAAAAAAAAAACCAACAAAAAAACRGGGATAGAATTTATATTAACCCAGGGTATCTTAGCACCCTTGAGAGATAAGTCCAGATAACCGGAGTCAGAGTTTTCCAATAAAGAGACATAAAGTGTATGTACCTTTGTTTCTTTATTAAAGCCTTGATCTTGGTCTTGCACTCACCGCCCAGCTGAATGGGCAGAGACATTTCCTGAAGCAAAGACCATTCCCTGCTTGTGCAAGACTTTGCAAACAACAGGCTCCCAAAAATTAGACAACAAATTATGGACAGGAGAGATGGGAGGCAGAGTGAGAGTTGGCCAGCTCCCGAGCCATCAAGGGGGATGGATAACATCAAAAACAAACTCCACCTGGAAAGCTGCATGTAGGCAGCAGAGCAGAGCAAGTTTAATGCGTTCGGAGCCTGAGGCATTGTTTAGCAAGTGGGTGGATGCTTTCTGAGCCAACTTCATCTACCCAAATGGTGTCAGAGCCATTGTAAACTGCCTCGTTAAATTATGGGCACAAAGCAATCCCGAGCTGAGCTGAGGAGGGCCGGCAACAAAAGGCTGCACARCACAAAGCAATTTGTTGTGCTACAGGAGAGGGGATGGCAGCACCTGCTCTGCAGGAAACCTTCCTCACCCACTGCGGGCAGCACAAGCAGCCTGAGCCCCCCAGAGATCAGCAGGACTCTGTCTCCATCTGATCTGGGCTACCTTGGCCAGCCTTCTCCATGTTTCCTTGTCATTAACAGAGGRAAGAGTCTTTCTGCTATGTGTCAAAAGATCTGACTTGGACTTTTATGTGCAGCTGTCAAACAGAGCAGCCTCCCTCAGCCTCCTCTGTCTTCACCCCTCTTTTTTCCTGCACTTATCCCCTAAAGGCAGGGGAAGTCTGTAAATAAATTCGGTACTTAGCCCTACACTGTTGTACTGATAGTTGGGCTTTCAGATTCAGCCACAGTAAAGCAACATTTAGACCCWGCTCATTTATTCCACTGCACCAGATGAGTCAGATGAAACACAGCTGAGACCACACCAGCCATCGCTGCCCCACAAACCACTTCAGTGGCCTTGAAGAGAGATGAAAACCCAAATCCCTGCCTGACAAGTGTCCTGCTTACAGCCCTGGGGGTGTCAGGAGGCAGAAAGCAGTGCCCAGCTCCAGCCCACACAGACCCCATGGGCGCTGGACACGTCTACAGAGCCACAGGACAAAGCTAGCCCAGCGAGATGAGCTTTCTCCTCATCAATTTTTAGGAGCAAACCACTGCCCAACATAACAAGCGTGTTTTCCAGTGCTCACCAGAGCACAAAGCTTGACAAGAGAGGACTAAAAGGAAASCAGGGATTGTAGCCACCTCCTGCCCAGTTTTCCATCACAGAAATGCCAGAATGGGCTGGCAGCTGGCATTTGTCAAGGCAGAGCTGCTCCCAAGAGTCTCCCTGAGGACACGGCTCCCTCACCTTCACAGCCACGGGGCTTCTCACTGCAGGTGCCTRACATTCTGCAACACCTTCCTGCACCTCAGTCCCGCAGCTGTCACAAGCCACAGCTGAGTTCTGTACTTCACATGGGTTTCTAAATATTGTACCTMCAGTGTCTTGCTGTTGGCAGAGCAATTTCCAGTTCTGCCCTTCCCAGTGCACGTTGTAACATTAAACTTTATTTTACTTGGAAGTCAGAGCTTACTTTTTAAGCAGATGTGAGCAAAAGACCCCTCAACTGAAGCAAATAAACATGGTTTTATTTTTAATTTGTAAATTAAAACAAATAACTTGTGTTCCAGGCAGTGCAGGGCACATCTATGTCCATAAACCCCAACACAGAGCAAAGGAGACCTTCTGGCCTCTCCAATGCTCTGAGAGGTGCCTCGTTTTACCCTTAATATTGCACATTGATAAGGAGAGAAAATTTCTGATGCATCTCTGAGTCCTTTTTTTCATAACTCCCTGAAATCTGAGGCCTGCTGTGCAGACTGTAGTTTCCACTGAAATAAAAGTCCAACTGAGCAGGAAATAGGARTTAAACCTAGAGCATAGGTTCAGCCTATGGAGAACTGGAACTGTGGAGTAGATCTGACTAGATTTTGTCCATGATTTTATTCCTCATGATGAGTGCAGGCTTGTAAAGACCACTTTTGAGAACTCCCAGCAGCAGCAGTCTGCTGTTTTCCCAGGAACAGCAGGTCCGAATACCCAGTGAGGTTTTATCCTCGTTGCTGATGGCAGTGGTTTTATTCCTGACACACTTAAACCACTGAAGCCCAGCAGTAAAATGCAAGTTGGTCATACCTCAGCCAGGCTGGCTCACTRGGAACACAGGAGGGACAGAGGGACTGAGGCAGTGTCTGCAGGCCTGGCATCACCGCGCTGCCAGGAGCACGAGCAGCAGATGGAGGAGGATTSTTCAAATGGCAGAGCTGGTCCTTCCTTTGGAGACATACGGCTCTAGCAACAGAGGAAAACAACCAGTGAGGAGGTTTGAGGAGAGCAGTCCTGGAACACATGTGAGAAACAAATGGRAGGCTGAGCAGGGGCTCTGGAGCTTTTGTTGTTGCTGGCAGGGCAGTGTGTTGGATACACAGGGTCTTTTTCAAGTAGGACCAAGTTTAAATGAAACACCTAATGAGTGAATATTTCAAGCTACATCCTCAAGATAGAGGAGATAGCCAAAAGCCTGGGTCCTGCAGTCTCTGGCACAGCACGGGTCTCTGCCACAAAGTAAAACCCAGAAGGTGAAGATGCACCAAGTATGCACAAAGCTTCCAACCTAGATGTGCCCACACATGCTGCTGTACTACAGAGATGCCAAGAGAAGAGCCTGCAGAGTTAGAAAGGCACACAGGCAGGCAATGAAAGAACTTCAGATTTGTGCTAAGTTCCCTTAGCATATAAACTATATCTCCTATAAATATACACACGATTTATTTATATGTAGTAAAGGCACAAGGGCTCAGGAGCACTTGGCTCAGTTTGAGTTTATGTCCCTCCCACAAGCTTTCTGCAAAAGTTTAGGAAACCTTCTGCTCATGTCTTCCTCGGGGTAGGGTTGTTACATTTGTGAAACAAAAAAGTCAGTTCTTCACCTGATTCTGGTTCAGATCCACTCATATCAGCATTGGTATTGATGGAGCAATGCAGATCACTAATTTCTCTGTAAGATAAATGTTGGCAGTAGTGCCACTGGAGCATGGTGAGGGGCTGCCAGTCTGCAACTTCTCCTTGAGATTGATTTGGGTTACTGTGACTGGGGAAAAGAGAGCAAAATCACATTGCAAGTTAATTGCAAGCTCAGGATATCGTGGTATTCTGAAGCTGACCAGTGCAACTGGGTGGATTGAAAAGCCTCGCTGTGGAGTTTGGAGATACGAGGCCAGAGTTTTCATTAGTCCCTCCTGCAGATGCTGTAACTCAGAAGATTGTTTCCAGTACCTCTGCCCACCAGCTTTTCCCAATTCAGCCCGTTGCTTGTGGGAGATTTGTGCAAGAAGCCAATCTGCTATTCTAATGCAACTCAAAGCCAACTCCTTCAGCGGACAAAATACAGTCAGAGCAAATTTCATATCTGCTTTCCCAAGGTCCCTTCTCTCAAACAAATAAACAACAAAAAAAAGTTTATTTTTATAGAGCTTGGCTTAAAAAGCCAGACTTGGAAATGTACTGAGTGGAGCAATTCTCCAGCACCACCCAAAACTAGCCAGCAAAGGAAAGCTCGCCAAGGCTGTTAATTTGACGGCTGGGGGGGAAACGAAACCTATTGCTGCCATCTGCACAAAGGAAACAGAGGCAAAGCAAAACCCCGCTGTGTGAGCAGAAAGAAAGGTTCAGCATAGCAGAGACAAYACAAACCATATGAGACACTTGTTAAACCCCCTCCCTGCTTCCTTTYCCACCACTAAATGCTGCAGGACAATGATCAATCTATTCAAGAGAAGCTTCAAACAAGACCCCCAGCACCATCAGTGAGGCAGGTCTCTGTTTTCCTACAGATTCTGGCACTCTGGGGCCCTGCTCGCTGGTAAATCTTGAAGACAACATGAATAGTTTGCATACTCTCAGCCCCACAGATGGTTTGGATCTAAAGAMCTTGTACAGACTGCAGTGGTCACGAAACCCATCCTCGCAGCGAGAATTTGGGATGCATCACATTTTTACTGTTGCTTGTACTCTCAGTTTGTGAACCAGAATAAACAAGTGAGCTTTAAAAAATATAAAGGCAGTTTGAAAAGAGCTTGATTTACTGCGAGCCCTTGGTTCAGCTCATTTTATGCCAAAGGTAAGCTTGGCTCTGCAGTGGGTTATTTCCCTGGTGAAGCAAACCTCTCCCTCAGTAATCCTGCTCTGATGGGGGTTAATCTACAGTCACCTCTATCTGTGGCCCAGGCCCCTCCAGCTGCACCAACATCTCGGGCTGGAAAGCTGGCAGGAATACCTTGGTAGTGCACCAGGAGGCTCTGGGAATTTCATTACATTTTCCACTCACCCAGCGTGTCTCCGGAAGGCCATCTACGGAAGAGAACAGAACCGGCGTGTTGCCGCCCAACCCTCTGGAGCTTCTCCTTTCACACCCACTGCCAAAGCACAAACACCCTCACCCCAGGCCACATTCTGATCTTCTTTGTGCAGCAAAACCCAAAATTCACTAATATCAGCTGCAGGCTCTTGCTGCAACATCTACTGACCAGCAATCCCGAGGGGGACAAATCCTTCCCTCTGCCTCCAGCAGTGCTGAGCACTGATTTTCATTGCTTCCAACAGAAGTTACAAGAAAAAAYCACAACCCAGCATTGTCCCTGGAGCAGAGGGACTGGCATCCCCCTGCCAGGCTGGACAGTGGCTCTGGTACATGTCCCTCAGCAGTGGTGCTGTGGCACTCCAGCACTTTTCACTTGAGCTTGGAGGAAGCTGCAATTCACAGAGCTGGCAGGGGCAAGGGGTGAAGAATTTATCAGCTCTGCAGTTCATTTTAGAGAGGGCACACACAAAATGCAGCTCAGCTGGATTCATTCATCTCCTCATCTGAGCAGATGTGAGGATATCCGGTGACCTTGCTGAAAACAGGCTCACCTGGAGAGAGTCAGAGATTTGTACTGAAACCAGAGTTCTTCCAGAAAAAAGTTTGCACTTGGTGATTGCCAAAATTCTCCTTGCAAGCAAGCAAAAAATCCTCCTGCAAATAACAGACCACCAGCAGGGTCTCACACACAGAGACATCTCTGTACTCACAGGATACACAGAATTTCCACAGGAGCCAAAAGAGGAAGAAAAGGTGTAAGACCCAGGAATCCTGACTCTATGCCTGGTAAAGACTGTTCCCTCCTTACAGGATATATGTCACTTGTTCAGTATGTTCACAAGACCTGGGGGACAACCAAGCCCAAGCAGACATCCTGCCCCAGGCATCAAAATGTCACTTGGCAAACTAATGAGGGGTTTGGAGTAAGAGTGTCCCCTCCAGATGTGTCCAGGAGAGACGTGGCAGCCCCGGGGCTGCGGTGCTCGAGCAGCCTCAGCGCTGTGCCCCGAGGTGACGGACAGCTGTGCTGTGAGCAAACCTCTCTCAGCAGGACTGTCTAACTCCAACTTAAAAATTGAGCTTCTGTTTCAAGTCAGATTTTCCCCTGATGTGCCTCATCCTGCCCAGAGACAAAAATAGAGGAAGTGAGAAAACAGACCTTTATTACCAACTGCAATCCCCACTGCCCAGCAACCAGCTCTACGCTCCCTGTCAGCCTTGCATAAAGAGAAAATAATAAAACCAACAGCCCGCAGTACCCACAAAATAAAATATACACAGCATCAGCCTTTATGCAGCTCAGTCACCACGTGTCTGCAAGCTGAGCAGAGGAGAGCTGCAATCCTTGTCCTAGACACTGTCTAACCTCTGCTCCGGCTCTGAACGTGCTTCAGGAGGTGACCACAACCGTGTCATTAGGTAAACTGGGTCTCCTSTCTGTCCTGCTGGAGAGCATGATCCCTTTCCAGGATTCCTCATTATTTACCTATACATAGTASACCATTTGTAATTTATTTTTTCCCTGCTGGAAAGGAAAACAAAAGCCAGTGRATTCAGTGGTGAGGATAATGCAATATTTCCAGCAGGGTTAGGCTGCCAGACTGTGTGCAGTTGTGGTGGGGAACATGAGGCGGGCTGCAGGCTGCTCCTGGCATTGCTGACCATAATTACCCYAACCAGATCATGGTTACACCCTGTTCCCTGCAACACTCGGGATTGAAACACATCTCAGGCAGATACAGGGGCTGTTTCTATCCGTCCTAATATCTGTAGCAAGGTTTCAGGGGTCCCAAGTCCACACAGACTGCTTGTGCAAACCTGGTATTTAACAAATTATTCGGATGAGCCAAGATAAATAGGCAATGGGGACACCATGGAAAACAAAGGAGCAGTTTTAGCTGAAGGAGCATATTATGCCTTCTCAGTATGTTATGAGGAACACATTAGCCCTGAGGGAAAAGTGTGAGGAGGCAAATCTCAAATCATTTTATGAAATACATGAACAGCTCCCCAGGCCACCAGAGACACCCACCTTCTCCCCATCCACGGACTTGAACGAGAAAGGACAAAATGTCTTTAAGTGCCTCCCATCCCTTCCCATCTCCTCCTTTCCCTGCCCTGCAACAGCCCAGGGCAGCACTGCAGTGTCCCCCGTTGCAGGTCCCTGGATGCAGCCAGGGAGCACAGGGACAAAGCGAGCAGCACTGCTGGCTCTCAGCTCATCCATGGGGACACAGCAGCACCTCCCTGTGACACTGGAGCCCCAGAGTCTGGGCTCCGGGGAGCACGTTCAACCTCTGGCATATAACCCTGCAACCCGATCTGCCCCGTTCCCATGTGGGCCACCCCTTTGTGCCTCCAAGGCTCCCTACCCTGGGCACCAGCTGAACCCACCTGCTCTGAGCTGTTAGTTGGTCAAGTGTGCTCCTCTAACATGGAATTTATCTCCAGTTTCTGGGATGCTGGCATAACCTGCCTGCCTAGGATAGGCAGGGTCAGTGGGATGAGAGCCTTCTGAAGCTGCTGCAACAACAGGACACAGTCCAGCCAAGCATTAACCCCCAGGCCCTCTCCCAAAGCCGGCAGCAACAGCCCAGCCAGGAATTTGAAAGGCAGCGAGATGTTCCCACAAACAGGCCAGCCCTTTGGCAGATGGGGGCAGGAGGGCCAGGGCAGCACACAAACACAAGCTCTCATAAGGCCATAAAGAGCTTCTGTTTCCCGACACACTGCAACAGCGGCAAGGCGGAGGCAGGGAAAGCAGCAGTCCCAGGCCACGTGGCAGGTCAAACCACCGCCCAGTTTGTTGGCATCCTCCAAAGTTTAAATACGCTTTGAGCCAGCAGTGAATCATCCCTGGCAGGTAAGAATGATATTAATTTATGACATGCCAAGTGCAAGCAGATCTTTTGGTGGCAGTCCAATGGTTTTAGCCTTATTAACACACGGCGACGGCTCAGGTTGCAGCTGTGCACATTAAACTCTGGCAAGTGGCATTTTAAACAATGACAAACTTCAGAACAATCACTCCACACATGGAGCCAGGCCAGGCAAAACCGAAGGGTGGCAGAATAAAGGTCAAGGGGGGGAACCTGTTTGTCTGGGAGAGGAACAGGTGGCCCGCTTGGGTTGCTGCAGGGTCTTTAAACTGTCTGAAGGACACAGCCAGGGATCATTTTAACCCATTAAGCTGCTTAAGCCTTCCCTTACACCGGTTTGAACTTCGAGAAAGCATTAAATCTTAAAGAGCTTAGTAATAAATCTTCAGGAAAGCTCTCCCCTGTGCTTATGCATCCAGAGTGCACATGCTGCACCACAGACATGCACATCCTTCCCATAACAGCAGGACCCCTCTGGAAGCTGAGCCAGATCCAAGCAGCTAAAACGCAGAAAGCTTTAAAGTAAAGCCCTACACCAGAGCAGCAAAGTCACCCTGGGGCACAGACAAGGGGAACACACCTCCATCACCACTGTGCCACTCAGCAGGCCCGAGSACACTGCCAGAGAGGAGAACATTCCTCACCAGTTCCTCCCACACCGGCCTGGCACGGGACATGGAGAACTGGGGCTGCTGAGACCTTGGGCTGTGCCCATGGAACTCAAACCACATCCAGCATGGAGGGCTGGGACTGACAGTGAATTCTGTGGGCAGCTTCTTACCTTGACACCCAGGCAGAGCAAAGTCAGTCCAAACCATTCCTGCCAGCTGTGTTTGCATCAGAAAATAGGATGATGGAGACATAAAAGACATTTTCATGGCAGGAAACGTAAATATTCCAAGCCATGTTTCAAAGCTGTATTTCTCAATTTGAAAAACATCAAAATAGACTTTTTTAAAGTGTCAAAAGCCAGATGTTTCAGAATAAAACAGCAGAATAARACCTGACATGTAACAATGTTTTCCAATGTGGTGCTTCCAAACCAGTTGTTTTCAGAATTTTTCATTTGCCCCCTCTCCACCCAATCTTGTCATTGCAAGCAGAATTTYATTTTCCAACCAGGTACTTCCCAAAAGAAAGAATTTTGAGCAATAAATCAGATCTTGTTAAATAAATAGAAGGATTTAGCTACACRCGAGATCTGATCCAAAACAGCACAGGGTGTAAATTTATAAAGAAATAGTTCTCTCAGATTTAAATACCAGGTGTGTGGATATATTTATTCCCAAATGAAATTAAAGGAATTAAATTCTTTCGTAACAAGGCACTTCTATTCTGGAATAGGAGCATCCACATATGAAATTAATCAAGAATAGCTAAAGCCACAGTAAGGTCTCAGGCTACTGACTGCAAGTGAAAACAGTAAATTCATTCTGCCTCTTGCAGTTTCTTGCTACATAACGCACCAGATCCCCCTGGATAAATGTTCCTGTAAGTAAAAGACCAGTCCCAGCATGTCTGCGAACACCTCATGATAATACTTGAATGAGATGGACTGGAATCAATATTTTTCATCTTGGCAGCTCGGGGCCAGCGAGCAGGAGTTGGGCAGGGCCRGCAGCCAGCGCGACACCGGCGCGGCGGGGAGGGCAGCTGGCACAGCACTGACCTGGAAAGACATTTCTAGCCAGTGGGTATCAGTTCCTGCACCATCTGAGCCTCCTGGATGGAGGAAGGAAAAAGCAGATAATTAAACAGAGGTTTTCCATTTGAATCTTCTCCCAAGTATCTTTATAGGGATCAGACAGAAGTTTGGCTACAGTTTAGATCGAGCTACTGGAGAAATTTGAGTCGCCATGTTTCATAATGGAGGCTTTACAGCCAGGATTAGATATTGCTAGATCTAAAAACCTGTACAAAGTACTGATTTAATAGACATTAATTCATTAATTCAAGTTAGATATCCCTCAGTTCATGTGCAGCCAGAACAGAACACATATTTGTGATCCAGATAATGGTGCAGAAATGTGATTAGGTTTTTTTTTTTATGATGGAGCACAAACCTGTGTCACTGTGCAGGTTAACAAACTGCTTTAATATTGGTGATAACAGGACCACAGCAAGGGTCTGTTTTCTAACCAGAGAGTGGAACAACATTTTCTGGTCAGAAGTGAGGACTGAGAGCGGAAACAAGGGCTGTTATTTACAACCATACAGGCAGAGAAACAGAAGAGGCATTACACTGTGAAGAGTAATGAGTGTGTCAAAAGTATAAAATCAATCTTAATTTTACAAAGATGTAAGACACAACTTAACTCCCTATCAGGCAGCTACTCAGCTTTTACAGAAACAAAGATATCGAACAGTAAGGTGTGAATCTAGAGAATAATTAATACTGGTATTTTTAGACATGGGGTTCTCTACTGCCTGGACAACCCACTGTTTTTCATCCCACTTTAAAAARAGCACTTACCTGGAATTCACATAGGAGACCTTGCCAGTGCTATTCCAAGCCAGGCTTTCTGAAGAAARTTAAAGCTGTTTTTCTTGGTAATTCTTCTCTTCATGTATCATCTCCATTCATTCGGCTTTTTGCAAAATGAAATTGGAGAGCCAACAGAGACAAGGCAAAGCAAAGGCGGCCAAATTCAACTCCATGCTCAGACTGCTTCAGAACTTCAGTGCCAGCAAAGCAATCTCAGTTATCACAAACTGACCCRACAATATTCAGCTTGATTCTTCTAATTGCTTTAACAATAAAAATCAATGGTTAGAACTCTGTAGTATAAAGGAAACCTAGTAAGAATGAAATAATAGCTACAAGAGCAGAATTTTAGGAGTTCAAAGCAGAACAAAACCAGAACAGGCCATATTTCATACATTAGCGAATATTTACCTCTAGAAGAAACGTCACTTATCTTATTTTTTCACAAGATTCAGGCAATGTCAGCATCTTCAGAGCAGATCTGTGTTTTATGATGAACTACGTGCTCTCTCATTCCTAAACAAAATATTAGTGTTCCCAGTGGACCCTACCTGCACCAAAATGGGATTTAACAACAAATTTTTTGCTTTCTTAATAAAATAGCTTGATTTGCTGTTATAATAGTGCACTTAGAGAACATTGACAGTGCTGATCAATAAACAAACACAGTATTGCATTTTTCATTAYGAGAAAGCTTTCTCAACTGATCTTRAGAAAAAAAAAAAAMATCCTCCTAATAACTTTGTGAGGTTCACAGCAAATGACAGCATAACACCTCATGTGTCCTGTGCCATGGCCAGGATTTGGATGATCCTGATGGGTCCCTWCCAGCTCAGMATAYTCTGTGATTTTATGGCCAGTCCTCACCATGCCACCATAGTCATATTCAGCAGCGGGACAGGGCTCCATCAGTGGCAGCTTTCTCTGGCAGAAAGAGCCAGTCAATATTTACATTCCTCATGAACATACAAAAGAACATCAGGGTACTTGAGAAATTAGCCCTTGATTGCCACTTGGAAGGCATCATCAGAAAGTCAAATCACTTCAGCACCTCCAACAACAGAACCGCTTTCATTCTTGAGACTTGAGATCTCTCACAGATGTGTCAAGGTCTTTGCCTGGGAGCAGGAGGTGTATGAAGGGCATAATGGGTTCTGAAAGAGGGATTTATGATTTAAAATTGGAAAAGATAAAAAAAGCATATGGTCAACTCTCGCTTTCTTTCTTGCTGAAGCAGCAGAGACAAATCTGGTAGTCCTGAGCCAACGACAAGGAATACTGGTAGGATTCTTCAGTGCRGGATAGAGAGGGTTCCACTGTATCATTAAATGATTGCTGAAGTTGGGGGACACAGATGCAGTGGTTCAACTCGGCTCTCAAGTTCCCAAAATGTCACCACAYAGAACAGCCCTAAATCTTGGCTTGGAAGTCAAAAAACATCCAGTGCCTTTCCAAGTGAGATCTCAGCTCCTCTCATTTCCTGCATACAATAGCATTATTCAGTCACTGAAGTTTCCACTTAGCTTGCATTTATGCCAAGTACTTTTAATTGCAAAGGAAAAGGATGTTAAGCTCTCCCATTTCTTTCTTTCTAATTCATAAGGGACRCATCAGCAGTTGGTAAAAGTTATAGTTTAAAGGTTGTTCTCCCATTTATTAAGGGACTCACATCCTCCTCCTGCTGCCAGGCAMACAGAGGTTACCTCCATTGCAAGGGTAGGAAAAGCGATGTTGTCACTCAYAAAACACAAAAAAGGCAAATCATTGTAAACTAAAAACCAAACAGGCTTCAGGGAAGTCTGRACAGCACCTAAACCCTGCAAGGTTTATAACTGATCTCAGTCACCCTGAGCACCACAGGTCTCACTGGAGAATGGATACTGAGTATTCACCCAATGCACTCACAGAAATCCAGACAGCATYCGGCTCAAAGAACTCATCACAACATGGAGAGGAGCAAAAAGGCAAAAATGAGGCAAAATGCTGCATAGCAAAGAGTGAAACAACTGGAAAAACAGATGCTTAATTTCTACTTATTTTTGGCAGCCTTGTTCCTATGATATCTGTTAGATGAGGGGAAAAAGCTGCTGAATGCTGCTTAGTCAGGAATCCATGAACCACAGCCACATCTATGGACTATCAGGGTGGCAATATAGCCCTACTGAAACTTATTTTTCTTTTGATCAATCCCTGGAAGGGTCTGAAGTAACATTTCCATATGGGTTTTGTTCCTATTGTGCAAGATCTGATGAACTACATTGTCTGAGACAAAGGGATTAAATGAATTGAAGTGSTGTTCTGGGCTTGGGAGTGTTTTAAGTGTCTTCACCCCACCTCTTCAGCCTTGGGACAAGAAACTTATTAGCTAATTACCACGCAAATGAACTGAAATGTAAATTAAGTGCTACATTCTAACATAGCTTAATAGTCCCAGGAGCAAGAATTTAGTTAATTTTAATGAATGGTAATTCTATCCAAAAATATAGTTTATTAACGAGCACACACAATACATCGCACCACTAACTTTAAATAAACCATCCAGCAAGCTCACCTTCACACTAAATAACATTTGGTTAATACAGAGCAAGAAAGCAACACAGATGCTTTCCACAGACACAGAAGGAATTCACTTCCAAACCAAGTTCAAGTTATAATCCAAAAAATGGCACATAAAAGCAAAAGCAGTGAAGACCTCATTGCCATTACTTTCGACCAGACCGTYGGTCTCTTACAAAATAGGTCTGTAATATAAAAAAGTAATAAAAACTCTGGATTCAATTTATTCAGCCTCTCCCATCACAAGTTAACTATAACATTTTGCAACAACGTGAGCAGGTATTAAGAGGCAGATAAGAGGCAAAGATAGTTACATCTTGGAATTATGGAAGTGCAGCTGCAGACAGAGCAGCAGCCATCGACTCTGGTGTCGTCCCAGTTTTTGTGAGAAATACAACGATGTTAACACACATTCTTCTCTCTCATCAATTAAAACTTGACCTACTGCCCACTGACATCATGGCAAAAGCTCTTCTGTTATCAGTGGTACTTTGGTGAGGCCTTCAAAAGCCAGTTGTCCTCTCCAGTGACAGGTTCAGTCTTCAGCTGGGCTGTGATGTCAGTAGAACCTGACACGCCGCTCCCACACGGGCGTTAGAACAGTCCTGTGCTCCCTTCATGCCAAAAAAAAGGGATTCAGCAGAATTCAATCTGCAGGAATTGAAGCCAACTTGGCAACAAACAGCTCTGCTCTTCTCAGAGCAACATCTCAACTTCACCACAACCAAGTAAATAGAAGGTTTGTAATGAACCTTGGGAAGAGCCCAGGAGAAGCATCAAAACAGAAAAATACACATTTCTTTATATTAGATCTTGCTCTTTGCAAAGGAAAGGACATTTCTCATCCTCTGAGGGATGATCAGGAAGGTTCCCAAGAACAGTGCTCTGAATATGTCCACAGCAAAACCTCTCACGCAGGATTTTTAAACAGAGCCAGAGATTCCTCCATTTCCTTCGTGGCAGAACAAAAAGCTACCTCTATATTGGGTTCAAATTTTGCTAACATGGTGCCTGTTATCATRACCTGAACAAAAATTATGCCTCTATCCCTAATTATAATAGGAGTTAACCTTAGGAAAATTTAACAGCAATATCAATGGATTAAAGACCTACTTTATCTCATTCCTCTCCTGCACCTTTCTCTTTGTAATGCCTAGGAAAGAAAAACCAAAAACTTTTTCTGCTCACACCTTAAGCAAAGAGTTAAAATCTACTGTCACTACAAAAAAACTTTTTAAATTATCATTTTTTCAACTTCTAGAACCTGAATTTTTGTAGAAAACAGAAAAAAAATTACCTCAATGGGAACTAACCTGACAAACCAGAGCAAGCAATCAAAAAGTACCCAGAAATAAACCAACCAAAGAGAAATCCAAGCATTGTGGCACCTTGAAAAACCAGTGATGCACAGTTCAATCAGCAAGAAACTCCCCCTCCCCTCTGCAATTTGCATAGCTGGCTCTCATGCTTGCTGGTTATGAAATACGCTTACAGCAGAACAACTTTAGAAAAATTTGGACAAGTGAGAATGGAGTTATTTTAATCTAGAAGAATATCACCCAAAGATACAGATGAATACAAACACTGTTCATAGAAAAACCCCCCAAAACATCAAACATGAATTTAAGCTGCATTCTCAGTCTATATATTGGCTTTCCCCTTCTTTGTTTTACAAAAATAGGGTATGACATTTCAGCTTCAMTTGCATGTTTAAGTCATTTATTTATTGAACATTCCATTCTTGAAATATCATCTATTAAAGTGTTAGTTAAGATTCTTCCTGCTTATAGAACAGGCTAAATTTCTTCTGAACTGCACTTGGAGACAATAATAAAGAGACTGATACAGACTCAATAAAAATAATTAGATTGTGGGAAGAAGAAAAAAAACAATAAATAAATAATAATAATAATAATAATATAAAATCAAGCTCCACTCTTCCTCTCTGACTCCTAATAAAACAAATGGTAACGTCTTTTAGGTGATCACAAGATTTAACCCCAAAACAGTATTTACAGACTGAATTCAGATATAAACTGTGATTGAAAGTCTACAACTTGCCATAAAAAGAGGACAAAAACTTCCAAGAAAACACCTCCTTCAAAGACAGAAGCCACAGTAGAAAGAATACTAAAAATTCCTGATCAGAGTATYGTATAAAAATTAATATTTGTAACACTACCATAGCTTTTATCATCTGTTTCTTAAAAAAAGTGGATTCTGTCCTACACTTACACATTTCTGATACAGATATTATTGTACTTGGGCAATTTACATCTCAGCTCTGAGGTACTGAAGGAAAAGGAAAAAGCTGAAGGTGGATTTTGCTGTCTCAGCAGTGAACCCTGTGAGGTGGCTGGGCCTGCTGGGATTCCAACATGGAAAGAAACCTGGAAACCACACAGACAAAAATCCAACAGCACCAAGGCTGCCTGGACATGGCTCTTTCCCCTACTGCAAAGCAGATTTAATAAATGGGATTTATTTTAGAAAGTTTCACAATTTTCAAACAGTAGATGATACTTGCATTCCTGAAGGATTAAGTTCTACATTTCTTAATGCTAATTCAACTCTGTAAAACCAACCCAATAAAACCAGGAAAAGTTTTACAAGTAACATGCACARCCTAAAAATTCCACCCTTAAAACTGCCTTTTTGGTACTCTTATAAGCTCTTAAGATACTCTATTTATTGAAGAGATGCCAGGAAGCCTGCAGAGGGAACAAATGCTTCTTTGGCAACAGGAAAACATTTTAATGCCTCCTGCCTTCAAAGTACGCACACCTCACCACAACATATGCTAATATACTACCAAATAAGTCTCTTTATCTTGCCATTTTTATAACAAACTGTTTCATTCATATCTATTTCAGCTTGTAACTACCTACTGCACAGAGCAGCACACTGTGCTAAATCAACAAGTGGTTTATACCTAAGAAATAGAAAGTTAAAAAAAAATATATTTAAAAAAATATTTTATATTCAAAAACAAGTCAAGAGGGGCTGATCATCTATAAACTGCTCCAGTATAAACTCAAGATGTTAAGTCACATAGGCATTTGGGCCTTTTCCCCATTCTTTGTTCTTTATTTAAAATGAACAAGAWGTAACAAAACAATATTCCCACAAATACGATAGCGAGTGGAAATTTGCACCAAATCTGCCATTAATACATGAAAACAAAAGTTCCAACCCTTCTGTGCAGATGTCTATGTGTGCATATGTACCTGTGCATGGAGATACACACCTGCTCCTGGATTTCCAGCCTCCTCCAAGGCACACAATCCACTGACACACTTGGACAAATCAGCCAAATGCTGAATCTAGAAAAAGATCAAGACCAGCTCTTTGCAGATCTATAGTCTGCAACTGTAAAAATATAATAATTATAAAGAGATACTACCATATTACTAGTTAGGTTTTCTCACCAAAGGAAATTGATACTTAAAGTATCAATACTGAAGAACTCAAAAGGAACAAAAGCAGAACTATTTCTAAAAATAAAAAAAACTCAAGCAATGAAAATAAAGAAAACACACCCTCAAACATGCTGGAGCAAGAGCCCTTAGTGTAGGCATCAGTAGCAGCCTTCACTGAAACAGGATCTTCAGTCTCCAGACATATCCTAGTTACTCCAATTAAATCACTGTGGTATTTAATGATACTAGAAAGAAAGATCTGCTTTTAGCATGTGGATTTAAATACCACAGAGAACTGTCAAAGGCTTGGTACACAACTGGGATAACTGTGCTGGGGTAAATATTAAGATGAGAGGGAGAAAATAAGGCTAAAATCTATGGAAAAGTCACTGGGATCTATCAAAGGTTTCTGCAGGCTTACAGCAAAACACCTGATTCCAGCTGTAGAGGGGAAGAGGATGGAAATGAGTAAGTGAAAACTTGTTTGCCATAACTGAACTTTTTTTTTTTTCCTGCTAGAGGAATGCAACTGCCTCAAATGATGCAATGGGTCAACCTGAAATCAGGCACATTTGAAAAATACTGGAAATCCTGAAGTCAGAGCTTGCAAMTGTGTTTGGTTTGTGTGCTGCCTCGGAGGAGAGAGAAGTTAATACTTTTAAAAGCTCGGTATTTACACTTCTGWAAAGTTCCTGCAGTTCATCCACATTTGATAGGGCAGGATTTAAGTGCCTCAGAGTGTTCCTGACTGGGCACTTCTGCTGCTTTGGCACACGCACACACGGTATTCCAGTACCAATGGGACACGGCATCGAATGCAGCTTTCCACTGGCAGCACTCCTGAGGAGCTTGAAATGTTTATCAACTCAGCAGGTCAAAAGTCTGCAGACACTGGGTGGAGCAGCAGTATGCCACAAAACTAACAGTTGTCCTCCTAGGAGAGAAAAAAAAAAACAGGAGGGGGGGGGAACATTTGTCAGTAAAGATTAAAGCTCCTGGCTCCATTCCACACAGACAATGTGCTGSTTTGTAAAATATGGGATTAACCCATCTCCACAGCCCAGAAAAAGCACAGGTTCATTTGCTCTCTCTGAGTGCCTGACACCAAGGCAGGGAAACACTGCAGGGGTTCTCAAAAACCTTCCTGGTTTCTTATGCACTGCGTTTAGARCAGCAGCGTGTGGTTTTTCTCTCTGTGCAGGGTGTGGCTGAGTGTCACAGGCAGCAGGTTTAGCAGCTGACAGGAAAATAGCTGGGCAGCCTGGGCTCTGCTCATGTGTTTCTTAAATTACTGCTTGTAGGCATGAAATGACTGAAGGCCAGTGTCCTCCCTGGTTAGCAGAATGAACAAGCAGATCTTCAGAAAGGATRAGTGACAGGCAGTGCTGTCACACCRTGCCACTCAGTACAGCAGCAATGGCACTGTGCAAGTGTGACACAGCCTCGGTGACCCTCCTGGCATGGACCAAGAGATCTGCCTTAAAAATGTTAAGATCTGTTTTTTCACTAACCCAGGAATCATGCTTTACCCAGTGCTCACGGCATCTGTGCTTTTTCAGATACAGAAATTCAGTCCAACACTTAACTCTCCTTCCCTCTAAGAGGATACAGAATGTGATACAGAAATCCAGGCAGGAGTTACTGGCATGGATGTGGCATGTGCTAATCAGCGCTGTTCAAACTACCCTGTGTGTTTTCATGGTCACTTTAAGCTCTTTAGAACAGAAACCCTGTCCTTCACATCTTTCTAAAGCAGCTATCACACCTCGACAATTCCACATAATCTTACTATGTCAAGTGCACGAGCTACAGAGATAAGGATGACAGGCTGCCCTGTTTAGATCTCATTTTCTGTGGATTTGCATCAAATGTCAGCTACTTAAGACAGGCTTCATTAAAGGCATTTTGCAGAGCACAGTACATTCTTGTCYAAGGGAAGAAATGATAACTATTTTTTAAACAAGTGAAAACCATGCAGAAATACGTATTTTTAATTATTTTATTTTAGAATGTTAATATATGTTCTTTCAAAACAGCTCTAAAGTATGATTTTGTGGAGTCTTAACTTTAATAGTTCTTAATGGTGTCTACTGATAATGTCTATCTTCTTCTAACTCCAACTACTACAATGAGCAATRCTTAGCAATTAATTATAAAGTAGTCCAAACTCTCACACTGTTGAATTATTCTGGGTAATACATGGATTTAATGACCAGCCAATAGCTTTCCATCACTTTCTTAGAAAATGATACYGTTGAATGTTTGAAAGGAATTCTTTATAGCATGATTATAACATCTTATGACTAAGAATATTATGACTGTAATATGGAAGCAAATTATTTCACTCAACATGAAATCCACTGAATTTCGACATATGACTGAAGTGTACYGGAGTGGCAAATTGAAGTGTGCAATCTCTGCAATCAGATCTTGCTCAGTGAGATGGCTTTTCCAAAATAGCATTTATGCAGCCTTCTGGCTGCTGCCCAGATTTGGCATACCTAAGTTGTTTCATTTCATAAAGTTGAATTGCTCACAAATCAGATGCTTCTCATGTCACAAACTMACAGCAGAAGAGGCTGTGATAGAGCTGTGTAAAACAGGTACCATCAACTTCAATCACCCATTAATCTCTCTTCTTCTCTTAAAGAACTTCCTATTGAAAAGCAGTTGTTTGTTTTTATAGAAGACAACTATCAAATCAATGGATTTCAGAAGAACAGAGCAACCATATCCCTGTTTTGAGTCCCTTCTATGACTCTACTGTCCAGCAGATCAGCAGGTCTGGGTGGGCTTGTCTACCTGTGAATCCTGCACACACTTTCACAACTGCTACCACCATAAAACTGAAGTGTTATTAAAAACATATATTGCTACAAAATGAATGTTCCTATGCAGACTGCTTCCACGGCATAGCTCAAGTTAATTAGGGTGAAAATTAAAACAAGTGTATTTTACTGCAGAACATTTTAATTAAGCWCAGGCTTTAGAGCTTTCTTCCAGCAGCACTTTGTATTTGGTGGTGGCAAACTCAAGTCAGGGTTGAGACCATCAGGGCAATTACTGGTTTTAGGTACCACTTCCTTCCCAGGGTACAGAAGTGCCAGGCATGTGCTGCACTACCACAAACAGGTCAATCCCATCCTATCAAAAGCCTTTCCTGTCTTAAACAAGGCTGAAACCAGCACATCTGAAGACCCTTTYAACAGTCTAACAGCAGTAGTTTGGTTGACTAGTGAATAAAATATTTATCAACTTATACATGCAATCACAGGCCAGGGACTTTGGATCTGAAACGCTAAGTTTAAAAAAAAAAAATCTGTAAGAATATGCTTTGTTCCATAAGGTGTTTTTCTTCCTAAATGAAACCCCAGTGTAATTTCCTGTATAATTACCCTTGATGCAATCCTGCCATTGGAGTTTCCCTCAAGGGAAAGAGCTTTGGGTAGACAATGGTAAACATAGGCTGGCTGCAGCGGTGGCAGTGTCCCAAGGGACAGTGCAGCAATTCCAAGAGGCTTTTGGGTAGTGAGATTGGAGTCAGAAAGTTTAGATCTAGAGAAAAGAAACAAAAAAATATTTATAATAAAATGATTGCATGATAAAGTCAAAGACAACAAGYGTGATCCATGAACAATTCAGAAAACAGCTGCCTCACATTCTTACAGCTTTGTCAAAACAACAATGAGGTAATACAAATTACCACAATTAGACTGAGGCACATGGTGCTTCCCATGTCTAAGTTCAAAAAGCTGACGTTAAATGTACAAGTTTAACTCTGCTAAAATACCCAGGTGAAAATATAGCTTGAGCAAATATTAAAAAGGATTAAAAGAAGGATTTGTAGATACAGAGATGATCTAGACAAGTGTTTAGTAACTAATAACAATACAACACTATGAAAAAKACATTGGTATTTTACTAAAATGTTTCAGCAACCAATCCAGCACAATAACCAACCTCACTACAAAGCCCAAACTCCACCATCAGCAAAAAGGGATCTGCAATATCTGGAATAATTTGAAACTCAATCCAGTCCAGCCTAATTCTCACAGGTCCAACCAGAGAGMCCACTCTAAAAAGATCAATACATTCCTCATCTGTTAAATGTTCCCCCATAGTTTACAAGACACCATCATTTTCACCAAAAGGGACTGCAGGGTCATTTCCTGGGAAAGAGCCATCATTTCCCCAGGCCTGGCCCAARCCACACGACATTTTATAAATTAAACCCCACATGCTAATCTCCCTCTAGAAACTGAGAGACAGCCAAGACAGGTGAGTGAGTTTAGGTGCTGAGTAATCAAAGACAAGATGCAGTACCTGATAAATCAGTTTTACGCTATCACACYGGTTTCACCTTTCAAACACTGCAAGGTTGAACCCCAGACACGATGTACCACAACAGCCCCAAGGAGGGGACAAGCAGGACATTTGCGTCASAAAGAAAAGGTCACACTCTGCAGCCAAGCAAAGACTGAGGAAAAGTAGTCCAGTCACTTCTGTCACTTCCCCAGCAGCCGCCAAGTATTTAACAGCACTYTTGAAACTGCAAATTTAGGCAGTGACAGATGAAATCTGCTGCTTTAATCGTATGTGCCACCTGCTTCCCCAGCACACCATTATCCTACACCTGGCTGACACAGGCACTGCTCCTGCCTCGCTGAAATGGGGCTGCTGCCAGTGGTAATGCCCACAGCCTTTAACAAGGACATACCTATGGGTGTGGATATGGATATATAAATCCATCTTTTTCAGGTTCTGCATCTTGACTGAAAATAGGTATAATCCTCACACCCTTGTGTAAATTATTTACAAAGTGGGTTTTACAATACCACTTTGCCATTCCCGAACCAAACTTCCCTGGGATCTTCAGGAACCACATTCACACAGTTGGATTCCAGAAATTATTGTGCGAGTCACAAGTGGGTGAGAAAAGACAGACCTCCTTGTACACTTTTCCTAGCAAAGCAGKGAGGATTTAATTCCAGTGGCCAAGGTACAAGAGACCCTTTTCCATAACCTCTCTAATCTTCCCACTGGAACTCTCTACTCTTCCTTGACCTTTAAAGCTGAGAATTCCCAGGATGGTATCAACAGTAGGGAGTCACAACACATGGAGAYCTAAGAGGATCTGCAGGTTATCATCAGATATTGCTAACTCATGTGATTGCACAGTGCAGAAGCCAATGAGCCSAGGGCCACTTTAGAGCAGAGAGCCTGAATTGGGGCAGAACTAAAGCAGCTCAGCTGTCACGCTGTGCTGAAATGGCCGAGGGCTGCTCGCATTTCTTTTGCCTTATGTATAACAAGTCTGCCAGTTTAGGAGTGTGCTGCCTGGCAAGGAGTTGCATTGTTGGCTGATGCATCTGATCTTGCCTCAGGAACTGTATTTCTCATCTCCTATTTCCATTAAAGAGTTTCTCCTGCAAARAAAAAAAGCATCCTTCTTCATACAGACTTCATGTAAGAAACCACTTATAAGCACCACTTGACCTCAGAAATAGTCTTTGGAACYCTGGTTTTTGATATTGGACATTTTTGTTCTAATGCAGCATTTCAAACATAATTTGATTAAATAAATCTTTTAAAATACAAATCCTTGCCCAAGCCTTTGAAGGACTGTTAGAAATGTTCCTGTCACTGCCAGAAAAGCACTTTTTCTGTAATCTGAAGAATGCAGAAATTTCATACCTTTCAAAAAGCTGCAGTAGGTGTTATAGAGAGTCCTCATGGCCAGTTCTTGCAAAGGCAGCACGTGATCTGTTTCTGTCCCTATAGATTTCACCTCTGCTGGCAGGAACACAGTTAACTGGCCTGATGAAAAAGAGAGCAGTTTCACCTCTGAAACTTGAATTGGAGAACCACAACTAGAAGGACACAAGACATTTAGAAAGTGGTTAGAAAAAAAAATAATAAAAGGAACTTTATGGGGAAACTCAGAKGACCAACCCAAAGTATGCCTGCTACTGCTCTCCAGTGCAGCACCCCTCAAGGATTCCTTGCAGAGAGCAGTGCATGGTGGGGTTGACCTTTAAAGGTCCCTTCCCAAACTATTCTATGATTCTGTGTTTCTCAGATTCCCACCTTCTGTGATGTGCTAGACATGGGACATTTGGAGGAATTACTCATCAAATAACATAAAGAAATGAGAACACAATCCCAAGGGGGTAAACCAAACGCGCTACGTGCCCATTACGTCTGCCCATGTGATAATCTCTTTTAGCCTCTGAATGCCACYGTTACTAAATGCTTTACTGAGGGGAGCAGTTTCATACCCATCAGTTTGCTTGGATCAACCAGCTGAAAACAATGATGGATTTCTCAACCATAACACGTGAGGCAAACTCCAGCAACAAAAAAAAAAAAAAAAAATTTAAGTGCCACTGGGTGATTCTGTACTACACCTTTCCTTATCCACAGCGTTCCCTTAGAGGGTATGGGGGTTAGGTGAAGGGAAAATAAAAACAAAAGCCATGCTGTAKTGGAAAGATATCCTAATAATCTACTAGCCTTGCCCTTCCCAAATCATTTATGGAAAGGGAAGGTTATTTGGATTCAAGGAGAGAAAGTTAGCTTGTAGTAAAAATAATAACTCTTTACGTGATCCCTGTTGCAAGCGATCATACCAGAAAGACACGCATAGGAAAATTCTACTAAGAGGTTGGGAAGTCAACAGGGGAATTGGAATTGTTTATGACAACTGAAATTTGAAGCCAAGAGCAACTTGTTAGGGCCAGTCCTAACAAATGGAACAGAAACACAGATTTGTCAGCCTGCCCAGATATTAGACCTAAAATGGAGGTAACCACTCTCAACCATATCAGATGTGAAAGAAATCTCATAATACTTCCCTGACAACAAAGAATCAAATTTTTGATCGAAGGAGAAACAGCTCAGAGAAACAACCAAAGAAGAGCAGTGTCAAACAGCAAGCAAGTCAATAAACCCCTTGCTAAATATTTAATACTTTCCCACAGCCCATTAGTGAGGTAAAAGTGTAATTGGGAATTCAGAGATCCARTATTCCACCAATCCATACCCAATGAGTTTGAGTTATCACAACAAATAAATCCATMATGTTGCTTTTCAAACTGAATAACCTCTTACCAATCTCACTAAGGAACAAACCCATAAACTCACTGCAGYCTCTGCAGTTCAGAGATGGGACATTTGGTCTACGTTATATAAAGGGTGAGGCTATTAATGCCACACACAAAAACCCACGGAGGTTAAAAATTGGAATAGAGGATGGTCTAAACAGCTGGGGAAAAAAAAAGGAGCTGCAGAAGAAGCCTGGTGAATAAATAAGTGAGAAAAAAAAAAAAAAGCTGGGACCACCTATTGGCTGCCTTCAACAAGACTGACAGATCCCTAACTGRGGACTATGAAATCCAATCTGCAGAAAATAAGATCAAAATTTATTTTGAGTGCTGAGATCATCACCTCTCATATAAAAGACTTTTTTTTCAGTCAGTCTGACTGCAGGATGCCCAGACAGAGATCCAATACTTACACAAGGCAATTTATATTCTATTTTCAGAAATCAGGCTTTATGTTAGTAACGGCAGCTTGTCAGATTTTATTCTCCAGTGRAGGACCAGACAGAGCACTAAAGCCTGGATCTTCAGCTCTTGCCTGACCCATGAAAACCTTAGCCTGGTTACTAATGCTTTCTTGGAAAGAAAAGAGAAATTTTTCACATGACCATTATTACACAATTCCAAAGTCTCTCCGCACATTATCAAATAAAATCTTTGGTTTCTTCATAATATGTATGTGTTCTTCCTATAAAGTAATCTGTGATGTTTCAAGACTGTTTCACAACAAAGACAACAATCTGTTTGKTGGACAAATATAAATTTTGTTTTTCATACYAAAAATTCTCTTTTTTTACKACTCATTATTAAGGAAAAAATATCACTTTTCATTCCACAGAAGCATTACAAGAATCAATTCCATCACAACACTTGCAATTTCTTTAGGGTCTTCTATGCTAGATTTTTAAGATTAGATTCTATAATTCTATACTAGATATATATCAGAGATACTAGCAGGTGGTCTTACCAGCACTGTACATGTAAGAACAGCAAAAAGAACTGGTAGCATCTTCACAAAGGTCAGTGCAAGGATAAAATTATTTTAACTACGTATAAAATGAAAGCTTAAAAAAAAAAAAGACAAGGTTGTTGTTGTATAAAACCACCTGAAATAGGCAGGACAGCCAGACCTAACTTGCTGGAGTATTTTCTGCATTATCACTAATGTTTGGGGTCACAACCAATACAATTCTGTTAAATTTAAGGTCAATTTAATGTCTGTCTTACAATTTTACAATCAATTCTGAAAGAAAAAAGACTAGAATTTCTCTTTCCTGAAAAACAAAATTAGTAAAAGCTTGCAAGTCACACAGTTCAGCAGAACTAATCCAACTGCAAGTATTTAAATATCACCAACCAGCTGACACGGGAATATTAGAAAAACCTTAAAATGCCAAGACTCAGCATCTCCCATATTGCAGCAGAGTGCAGGCTGTAGAGAGGGAATTTATATTTAATGCGAGATCTGCTGAGAGTGAGCATACCAGAAATTTATAATTAGATGGTAATGGGGACAATCCTCTTCTGATCAGTTTTACACCAGTAAGGCTCCATTCATCAGGGGTGCTGATCCTAATTTATGCCAGTGTCAGGGCAGAAAGAATTMAGCCAGTGTCCTACACAGACCACTTTTTTCTTGCATCCTAACCACAAACATGAGACAGCCTAGGATATTTTTAAAATCCACATGTAAAAATAAACCTGTCAATCCATAACTYCTAAAAAAAGTCACTTTAGTTAGTAGGTACTGAGACCTACAAGAAGCTGATATTGGGATGTAAAAGAAGTGAAGGAGCTGCATATGACTTTTCAAAATATGGCCCATAACTTACAGAAATGTGAGCACTTAGAACCAAATAGATTCTGCAATTTATTAAAAATTATTTTGTTCATTCTTTAGTWCTGGAAACTCTATGAAGACTACACTTCTGGCCAACTTTTAAATTCAGCTCTAGCCTTACATTATTATTACAATTTCTTTCAGAATAACTTCACTGCTCTGCTTTAATACTGAAATAGTCGCAAGTCACCAATTAACACAGAAGATTTATTACAAAAATAAAACAGAACTGGGAGCTGCAGTAATCCCCTCCAAGTAACATCAGTTCTGAATCAATCACAAACACACAAAAAACCAACCAGTTGCATTACACAGGAGAATTTTTACAAGGACAGGTACACAAGACATCTGAATTAATTCATACCTACCCACTGCAACCAATGACTTTATTATACAGATAAGATGGGAGGCCTTTCAGGTGAATATTGTTATCCACATAAACATACTGGAGCTCTCGAGAACGACCTAAATCTGGGTTTAGAAAACAAGACAAGTCAAGGGGAGAAGGGATGACATAGTGACAATTATAAGCAAAGCCATTCTCTTTAATTATAAATAAGCTAATCAGACTCAATGTAAGCAAACATAAATTAGTACTTCTCAGTTGTAAAATTTCAGCCAACGGTTTTATTATGGATGAGCTGAAAAGCTGTGTAGGAGCAAGCATTTAAAAATTACTAAAACAAAAACAAAGCCCCCTTTCAGAAGCCCTGAAAATCCCATTATAAATAATTAAATTTTAACATTGACAAACTCTGAAGTCASTTTGAAGAAGCAAAGGAACAATTGATTTCAAATCCTCAGTGCATACTTCAAGTTCATAAGGTCAAACCTGCTTTCATTAACTGGCCTCATGTCACTGAAATCACAGCTTCTCTATCTTTGGGAAAGGGGCAAGACAGACACAAGAATGTGCTCTGTCCCCCTCTTCCTCTTCTCCAAAAAGGGATCCTTGCTGGGATTCATTAGCTTTAACMAAATACAAGTGCAGTCATTCAGAAATGAGTCTGTGTGATGCAGTGATTTGCAGAGGCCCAGAAAACAGAAAGCTTTAAACTGCAGAATGTTAGACATTAAAAGTTGTGGCCACAAGAAATGATCAATACTTCTGGAGGTGTGCTGCTTGCATTATTGCTCTTAAAATATTCATGGCTGGCAGTCAAAAGAAGCAAGTACAGCATGATTAAGTAATGCCTTTGTGGACTAGAAATCTATTAAGATACCTCTAGACAGGAGCATATCACTATGGAAYAATTTTATTTTGCTTAGAAAATTAAAATTAAATGGGAAAAATTAGATTTCTTGGAAGAATTCTCAGAAATAAGAATTTTGCTTACTAGMAAGATCTAGTCAGTGGTAAAACTGTGTGCTATTAAAAGAAGTGAAACACATACTGAGAGAGATTTAAAATGACACCAAGCTGAACTAAATACAATGGTCTGAAAGAGTTTTGGACTAGCAAGAAAGCTGATGTATAGGATCAGCTGGGCAACCCTCTCATCTGTCACTGCCATGCCCTCCAGACACTGGGGCAGGAAAAGATTTCTGTGTTTAGTGCAAAGCACAAAGCAGGAGAACAGAGTTTGAAAGCCTCTGCCTGGGAGGGGAGAGCTGAGACCCAGACAAAAGGCATCATGAAAAATACAGATAATCTGTGCGCCTCCTCACTTGTTAAACTTTTATGAATACCTTGGAGAAACGAAGATAAACAAGCATTTGGCAGCATCAGCCACAAGAAGACAATACTAATATTRACCAATTCTGACTTCCCATCTTTCTCAGTTACCTTGGCGGGCAGAAAGGTAAGGGTAACTGSAGAAATGGGCACAGTTTCTGTCCCCTTTGTAATTGTGGCCAAGAACAGAATAAAAATAACCAATTTCCATGATTTTTCTATTCAGAAATTCTATTTGGAATACTGACCTCTTCTCATTACCCATTACAACAATAAGTAATATAAACCCTTCTTCATTACTGAACAGTTTTATTGTACACAAGAGCTCTAAACACCAGTAAGTGCAGGTATTTTGAGTGATCCCTCCCCAAATGTGTGTCCATCTTAAAATACACTGAATGTCTTCAGCTGTCACCCACTTGAATGGCAGCTGTGAGCACCAGAAACCTTAAAAGCTCCTGCTGAGGAGTGACACATTATCAAATCTTTGATATAAAGAACAAGCAATGATCCCAAAAGAAAACGAAGAGATTCCTTTCCTAAAATAAAAGTGTTAATTGAGGAAAAATAAGTTTGGGGCTTTTTTTTTCCCTTTTAACACAGGCCCTTGCTTTGCAGCAGTCTGTGGAGGTTTCAGGGACCATAATCTGGGCTTTGTTCAAACCAGAGTCAGTGGACATCAAGGGACACATTGAAGCATCACATGCTGCTTTGACCCTGTCCCACAGACATTCCAGCTCTCAGAATTATCTGCTGCATCCATCAAGTGTCCTGCCCCAGGATGGGAGCAYAAATCCCTCAGCTGACTGATGGGCACTGCTGGAGATGCTGCTGAGCATCACCTCAATGATGTGATTTGTTTGGGCTCAGTATTGCAGGGCTGAAAATAGTTTAATAAAGTTCTGGGATATTTTTAGATGAAACAAAACCCCRTTGTTATCCTCCAATGAATAAAAATACTGCAACACCGAGGCACAGTAACACTATAAAATATTGTAATCAGCCAATACAATTTAAAGCAGGTAGCAGGTGGATGGGACAGCTAATCTCACAGAATGTTCCCTTGTGTTGCAGAAGGCAGATAAGACCAAAACCAGCAGAAAACTATGGGTTGCTGGGGCAGTTTGAATGTGCTACTGTTTAACTTATTAATTTAGAGAATGGCAGCAAAATTTTTAAAAGAGGCTCATCTTGCTGGTTTCTACACAGATGTATGCAAATGGGCTGAAAATCAGGCAAGTCAAAAAAAGCCCTAAAGCTGTTCTTTTCATATGCACTGAGAGGGGGGAGTGAGGCTGCATCTCATCTCTTCCCTCTGTCTTTATCTTATGCTATGTTTAGATTCTAAGTTCTGAGTTGACTGCATTTCCTAGGTAATTAAAGCAAATTTTTGGATGTTAGACAAAATATCTCAGTAGGAAAAATTCAATTCCCAAAGCCAAATAGCCTGTAACTATAAATGTTCCTTTGATATAGTTTCTTTGCATTAAATAACCAAGCATCTTCTAGACTCCAAAAGATTCTTCCTCAGTTTCAAACATTATCCATAAAGTTTAAATTTAAATAAATCATCACTTTGAAAGGCTCTTTGTATCCCATCCACATTAATTTTTATGTCTTGTATCAGTCAACAAATATTGTTAAAAGTCCTCTAAAAACCATGCTTCTGAARGACTTTGTGCAATAAGGAAGCTGCCCATCTCTGAAAAGGCTAAAGCTACAAAGAAGGTTTTCATGTGGCTTTTGCAAGCACTGTACTGTGTCTAAAACATTTCCACTTTCCTCCTTCCAGGCTCCCAGATCAAAGACCTTTCTCCCAGAAATGACCAAATGCCATGAGTCCTGAACAAACCCCAATTCTATTTTTTTCTTTTTCTCCCTCTTTTTTTTTTTTCCTTTTTTTTTTTTTTTTAACCTCAGGGCCCTGGCATATGCATTCCACATGGCTGAAGATGGAACAAAAGCTCTTGTGTGGCTGCACTGATGCTCTTTTAACCATACTGTGAGGGCAAGGACACAAAAGCAGCATATACTGAGGTAGAATAAGACCTTTGTTTACTGTGCACTGATAATTACTAGACCCACTTTCTAAAGAAGAAGTGCACATTAACCCTCAAATAAAGTGATATAATACTGAATATTTGCTGTCATAACATCCCCTGTACTGCCAATACACTTGAGAATTTATGGCCTATTTTAATTATTTTGTACTWTATTATAGAAATGATTTTTGTTTTTGCAGCGTCATCAGATTCACATTTCTGCTTGCAGTGGAATTTGTTTTCAGCCATTGAAGCATTTGCTAATGCTAAAAATTTAATTTTCTGTCAACAGATAATTTATGTTGTAAGTAGATTGATATACAATGATCAGCAGATCTTCCCAGACCTTTTACGAAGGGAGCATGAAGTTACCATGACAATAACAAAACTGCTCAGGATGCAGCTCCAGTTCAACTTACATATAATTTCTGGAGTTGTTCTTAAAAATTAGTTTATTAGGAAGGGCCAAAGTTTGAGATCTGTGGTGTCTCSTATCTTCCAGTATAAACTGAAATAYTCACAGCCGAAAAATAATTTTTGTAAARCACTGGCATATCCAAGAATCAGGTGTATTCTGTAGAACAAGTTACTAATTCACTATTATTTACCCATCTGCTTGTTTATGTACCAGTTCTGAAAGTCAGGGAGTGGGATCAGGGATTTTTACTGTATTTTTTAAAACTCATTAATAATGTTACACCGTTTTTCTTAAGACACATGTGCCTGAAAACTTTAGAGAATGCAGAGGGCAAAGAATTACCCAATCCCTGCCCAGCACTGTGCTGTGACAATGCTGTGAATAAAGCTCACACCCATCAGTCCAGGAACAGGAAAATGCACATTTCCAATACAATTAACAAGAGGCTCTGCTGGCAGCTGAATGGATTCCTTGGCACAGTACATGTCACCCACCATGTGAAATAAATAAACTAAACAACACTTCAAAAAGCATTAAGCAATCTATTCCAAACGTATTTCTTTTAACACGGACACATCTAATAAAAAAAAAAGGAAAAAAAAAACTCAACCATTCTGTCAGGAGATAAATAAATTCTCTGCTTTTCAACACATCTCTCTAATTGCAAAAAATTGTTTTGACAATATTTGCTTGACTATCACTTGTAGGTATTTCTGCARTATTTTTCACCATTATTTAACAAACTTAGTCATTAACTGGTAAAGTGAAGTTGGATGTAAGAATACACACAAAAGCCCCACCAGCCAACATGTGCAGCAAGCAGAAATAATGCTACAATTATGCCTTAACTTCAGCAATACTCCAAGAAAAATATTTTCCCGAGCAACAGAAGATAGATTTAATCTTTTTGCTTTTCAATGCACTCTCTCTTCTACTTTATTTCATCACATCTTGACCACTCTGAAGCCTTCTGATTCTTCAGAGGAAGGATTAAACATTTACATTTATACTGTGCTGCTTTTCCTCTGAACTCTAGGATTTATGATTCAGTTTCATATCCACAGATAGCAAATTATCTCCAAATGTTCACCAGTGAGTCACTATTAAGAACTACTGAACAAGGTCAATTGACAGTCTTTGATGTTTCCCGTTATTTTAAAAGTTCCTTTTGAATGTTTTGAATTTGAGTCTAAAAATAAAGAAAAAAGAAGGTGTGTCATTATATTAGAGATTTATTTCCTCCTTTTGAACTTAAAACACTTTGGCAGATCTGTGGCTCATCCAGGTCATGGCTCGCTCACAGATAAGCTACTAGTGCAAAAGTAGCAAAAACTTTTGTTCTTTAATATTTCACATCTCATCTTACTGAATTTTTGCAAAATTAAAAGTATTTAACTTCCTCTCTCATTGGAGTTAGAAATATTTGCCAAAGTCAGGGAAGGCAATTTGCTTCTTTTAGTACTGTGGAATCTGGATGATGGTTCCTGGAACTCGTTTTCTCATTTATATAATGACATATGCTGGGACAAAACTGCAACACTTTGTCTGGTGACATTATTTGCACTTACTTTCCTGTACTATAAACTAAGGTGATAAGAAATTCAGAAAAATCAGTAAGTTCTTTCAAAACTAAACTGCTAGTACTGAAAAGATTAAGCTAAACCCATATAGTGTAATTGATTTCGAAATTATGATCTCATTTTTACCATCTCAATTTCCAGYTTCTTTCCAATGTGATTATCGTAACTCAATCTGCACCTAATTAACACCAAACTCTGTATTCTAGAAAAACTATTAATGGTTATTCAGATGGCAGCATGTGCCTGTATCAGCAGAGTTTATTCCATGGCAGGGCTGAAAAGTGACAAGTTCAGGGAAGAGGATTTGTTTTTCCCAAAGGGAACACAGTGACTGCCCACAACAAAACCCCACACACTGACTGCACCTCCTACTCCTGACCTGCTTCCACACTTCTAAACTTTGAAAGGTTGACAAAAAGGCACATGAATTCCTCCCTGGGCTACTACTGTGGAAATTTTGATGGATGCCTATACACAGCACAAACTAAACCTGCACTGGATTATGTGGTACTGACACTCCTAATGCTGAAAAGTAATTTATATGGAGTTACTGGGATTCCACAGCAAGTTTTAAACCCTAGCTAAGAAGAATCTTAGTTAAATCATCAGATCCAGCAAACAGAAACAGATCATTACCCAAAGTAACTCAGATTACACAGTACTATATTTAAGCACATCATTTAAACTTTTTCCCCTCAGTTAGCTAAAAATAAAGCAAATTTGATAGCTGCCTTATTGCTTTAAAAAAGACATGAAACCTTAACCTGCATTTTTTTTTATTAACATATTTTCCAACAATATGATCCTTGTGACAACTCCATAAACAGAATCTGTGGGGACCACCAAAGGAACTCACTTGCTGAGGTTTTTTTTTTAACTTGTTGGGGGAGTGTAAGAGACCGTATGGAAGACCCTGGACTGTCTCACGATTGAMTAAACCCCAAGGYGGGAGAAAAGGGGGCTTTTGCTCAAAGGAGTCTGAGCCAGGTYAARGTRGAAGGAYTGCCAAGTTTCCAGCTCCTRGGCTGCTGAGAACAATGGATGTGAGCTACGGATGATCGCACCGTTCCTGAGGAGAACGGTACAGAACATACAGGGTATGACCCCTCCCTCTCTCTCTCTCTCTTTCTCTCTCTCTCACCCTCTTCTATCGCAAAATACCCAAATAAATCGGTCCTGATTATTTGAAGCATATACATTTGCCTTCTCGTTTTCTTTTGCACTCTGAGATTCCAAAAAGAACCTATCACGATCTCCGCTTCAACTCCAGCGGATGGTGACAGGGAGGAGAGTTTGTTTTGCTGTGGGTGGGACTCACCGAGGGGCAGGAATGCCAGGCGGTTKCCAGCCATGGAGAGCTCGTTGAGGCTGGGCAGCTGGCACAGGTGGCGGGGCACAGACCACAGGTGGTTCCTGTCTGCAGTCAGGTACTGCAGGGAAAGGCACATGTGCAGCCGCTCGGGTAACGTCATCAGGCGGTTGGTGGAGATGTCCAGAGTCTGCAGCTCCCGCAGGTCTCCAACCTCTGCAAACAGGCATGAACAATTGTAATTACCTTCACAAAAAACCCTCACAGAAATGAAAATCAAAGTTCATCGGCTGTGCTGTGTAATAGACAGACTGTTAAATTAACCAATGAATAATTACTAATCATATAGAAAGGCATTACTAATCATATAGAGAGGCTGGCTTATGAAAATAGATAAAAAGGAGCTTGTATCAGAAATAAACGGATCATGCTCATCATATTGGTGTCTGCGTGACCTGTGGCCCCGTCGCCCAGAAGTGCTGCTCTTCTGCTACAATACTGTTGTATCAATCCGTGTTGAGAACTGACACTAAAAAATCTCCATCACCTTTGTATTTCCAATCCTTTTGATGAGGAACAGCTATCAGCTAGGCACTGCGTTCAAGATGAGATCTTTCAGATGGCACTCCTGAATTGTGACAATTACTGCTGTCAAAATACTGAGCATTTTCCTAGTCCTAAATCAGAACATGGGAAAAAAACCAAACCGAAGTGCAAACAAAAACACATTACAAAGCTTGCTGATAGTGAGGGTGTTTTGTACAAGMCCAAACTCAGGAAAATTCAAATRAAATTATTAATTTTATTAAATTAGTGAGGATGCAATGAATGATTACTTAAGATTCTCTTGCAACCAGAGTTACAAACACATGCACAGCACTTCTTGATTAGTGAGTCTTTCACCCAGCATGCTTAAGAAAAACAGCTCTGTCTTCTTGATACAGTTCAGAAGGCCTAGTTTAAATTAGAAATTTCTTAATAACCTGTGATATATTGTAGGAAGATATTTCACCAAATTCTAATCTATAGTTGCAATAATGACAGTGTCTAGAGATTTTATTTTTTATTATTTCAAGAACTGAAAATCAGATTTTGTGTTTCAAGCAGTATTGTATAATTTTTTTTTTAATGTAGGTAACAAATTATAAATTCTTAAAAGTCCATAAGACATGATCACACAAGCAGCCTCACTTGTGCAAAAGTGGYTTTCCTTGTGTCTGGCCTGTGAAATAGGATGCAGTACTGACTGACAAATATATTCAAAATATGTGAAGCAGCTCTGCAGGTTACCTCATTGTTTATTTAGTTATTCTTGTACAATGACTCTAGAAACTGGATAATTCTATACATTATTTTCCTCAAACATGGGGAAACMATAACATTTTCCCCAAACACAAGGAACAGGTTTGCTCTGTTTTTAAGTACTTCACAGCAATGGAACCAACTCATTAAGTGCTCAGTGCCCCTAAAACTTGCTGCATTTCTCAGCATCTTGCAGACCCAAACGTACTTTGCTCTCAGCTGAATGAAACCAGCTCTTGCATCTGAGAGCTGCTAAAACAAGATTCACTAGAATTTTCTACACTGAAAACACCAGACAATCTCCACAATCTGCACAATTTACAGCTCYATCACCCAGATTTTTTACAAAGATATAAATAGGGTAACACTGTTTAAGTTAAAGCTAAACAGAACCTGTTGTGCCCTTAAGCTCTCTGCAGGAGGAACTAGAAAATTCACAGCTCTGAGGCTGCACCTTGTATACTACACACAAAGAAACAAAACACTAGGTTAACTCCAAGCTTGTCTTCTACACAATGGGAAAAATAAGTTGTCCTTGGGAAAAACTGCTGTAAATGTTGCTTTCAAGACTGGAAACATGAAAAGGAAAGAAAGGGAAGTTGTAATTCGGTATTAGAGATTTGCACACAAGTAATAATTAAACAAAATGCATGAGCACATTTAGAAGGAGTTTCTGCCYGCTGCGAACAATCCCAGCATCAACTGCAATAAAGACTTAACACAGTATCTGCATCCTTTTAGAAATATTACTGACAGAAGCAGCTGCTATACACAGATGATCACATTCTTCAAACCTCTTAGCTTTGATGTCAACAGGAATAAAAAGCTTTATTTGAAAAGGGTTTTTTTTTTTTACTACAAGATTGAAAATAAATGACAAAAGCAAAATAATCACTACTAAATAGCACAAGACTACTGTGCAAAAGAACTGCAGCAGATCTCATTTCGAAAGAGTTTTATATTCATCACAAAGCCATATGCTTGAAAACAGTGACAGGAAAAGAGCCACCTACATTCAGCCAAACCACTGACCACATGCAGTCAATAATAGGCCCAGCTATTTTCATGCACTAACCTTTTTCTCTGCCACTAAAAACAGTTCTCTAGTTCAGTTTAGGTCCAAAATCCCATAAATGTTACGGTTGGCAAAGCTGGCAGAGTTTCAAAGGCATTGCTAGAATGATATGTTTCAAATCTAAGAGGAAATAAAAGTATTCTCACTTTATCCTTCATCCAAAAAACACACACCCAAAACTTCATCCTCTCTACCTTAATCTCCCAATGCATACCAGATGTAAACAGCCACTTTCAACATCTAGTGCCACATGTTGTCAAACACCCACCAACCCACAATGAAGTTTAAGACTAAGCCAAGCAATATAAAGTGCCATCATATTAAAGATACACCCCTCATGTTAAAGGTATAACCCCCAGACTCCCCACTAYAGTGCTCAAAGCTCAGTTTGAAGAACATGCTCAGACATTTACTAATGACACTAAATTTGTTTTCATCTCATTAAAGCAAAGGGAGATAAAGCAAAGGGAAATAAGGAGGAATAACACAAATATAAACAGTCCATTAAATCATTTTTCAAGCTTTTAGTTACTAACGACTATTATCCTTGCTTTTAAAGTCTTGCAGCATAAATACTGCAGGAAGCCTTGGCTAACAAACACAGTGAAAGACTTGCAAATCTCTCTCTTGCTGTCACCTCATCAAACACTAGGATATACCAGAGGTGAACTTTGGAAATTTACAGCAGATCCAGAAAAGAAAATGGCTATTCCCAAACAAAGAAGAGCTGACCAAWGGACTTTCAGAGATTCCCCCAGCACCCCCAAGGGTAAGAAAGAGAAAGCATTAAACATCACATAGAGGAGTTCMAATTACATTTAAATGAAATTCATRAAAGTGTAATTTAAAATTTATATTAGCTCTAGGATTAACACTATCAAAATCAACACATCAGAGCACTGAGCCCCATTCTGATACCAGAAGCCAGAAAAAAAAAAAACTCCTCGGTAGCTTTGCTACCCCCCAACTCAGGAGGACACAGATTTGTGGAGGCAGAGAGAGCCCAAACGTGATGTTCCCGTGCCGGCTCGTGGATTCCAGGATTGCATCCGTGTCCATCTGCAGGGATTGCATGGAGCTGGGCAATTCCAGGGCCATATGGTCCCAATGTGTTCCCGTGCACACATGAGGGGCTGACAGACTGTAAATCCAACACTAGCTGACCCCACGGCAGCTTCAGTGCAGGCTCCACAGCCTCTGAGGGGCCGTGCAGTGCCACAGACCCACACAGGCTGTGCTCAAAAACTGCCAGCCCTGGGTGATTAATTTTATCCTTTTCTTCCTCCAGAACGTGCAGATTCAGAAGGGATCACTGCAAGCCTTTGCTTCTGCTGTAAGAGCTTTCCCAACTACTTGGAAAAAGGGACAAGTGAACTGTGCTTTTGTGTGTTGGGGTTTGCAACAAAAACCTGCCAAATAGATCTATCCCCCAACACAATAAAAAAGGAAACATCAGCATAATGTCAATATTTTTCTTTAAAAAAGCGAAATGTGGAAAGAATTTCAGGGCATGCCCAAAAATATTGACCTTCTAACAAAACTGATTGTATAAAACGTAACTAGTATCAAGAAAAAAAGAAAAAGAAATCTATTTCTGATTCAGATGGTTGAAATGCCAGTTTTAAAAATTAATTCCCATGGTTTTACGTGAAGGAAACAAAAAAAAAACCATCTGGAAATAAGCAGCCTATACAACATAGAGTAATTGCCAAAGGCAATTCAAACTTCCTTAATCTTTTGGGGGGTACAGGCCTCACCAGCTGCACGACCCAAAAATAACTAACAGTTTTTCTTTACATTTCAAGAGTAATCCCACCTTTCCCTGATGGGCCATAAACCCAAATTTCATCCAAAGATATATGAAACACATACACAGTTGGATTTGAGTGTATGGGAGGCATGGGTTTACTTTAAGTCTGAGTCCTTATATCCCAGTAAAGTTAAAAAGGGGGACAGGAAAGGCTACAGACCTACCTGCATGAGAATGCACCTCAAAGCAGGATATTAAGGGAAAGTAGAGAACCTACAAGGAATGGAAAAAGGGACTGATCAGCAAAGAGAGCTGGCACTTAGAGGTCAGGCTGCAGAAGTTAAATGCAAACTGCCAGGAGGCCAGGAAAATGGGAACTCACAAACAAAGATTTCTCAACAAGTAATAAAGAGCAAGAAATGAAGAGCTCATGTCAACAAAGAGTAGAAATTAGGAGGATAAACCAAATAATAAATTAGCTTTTTGCATCATTTTTTCCTGTAAGAATAATACTGTGTATGAGGACAGAGACAGACTACCTCATGGGAACAAGGACAAAGCACTGCAAATTACCACATCCATTACTAAAATGAAATGAGGCTGCTTAAAAAAAATTCCATCCCAGAATATTGAAAAAAAAAAAAAGGGTTATATATCAAAATTGCAGATTTGGGCACGAGGCTTCTCAATGAATAGGACATTTTCTGGGATAGCAGCCTAGGGTTGGAGAAGAAATATAGAACCTGTGTTCAAAAAAGCCCTGTTAATGTGAGCTCAGTGCTCCTCAGCATCTTGTAACGACTGTTCTAAGGGGAAAGAGCAGCCAGGAGTAACCAGTGACTAGAACATAAATAGAAAGCAGAAGGAAAATGCAGCCCAGAWCTTCTCAAATGTAAATCACATCATACTGGTTTATCTTCCTTTGATGAAATTTCTTGGTTCATGGTACCACATGAACATCACATCTCGTGGTAAATGACTGGGATGGAGAAAATATTACTAGTGGTGGTGCTCCTCAAGGGTCCACTTTGTTTTGACATTCCATTTTGCACCTGGGTAAAAAAATAATATTAATGTTTGGACTGCTGTCAACCCAAGCATTTAAAGTAGTAGTATCGTGGTAGAGAACCAAACTGTCATACAAGAGAAAAAGCAAGAACTTCTAGACTTAAGGGATAGAAATGGAAAGAAAAAGAACAGAAAATGAGCATGATAAGAAAATGCAAGKCAGGGCTCTGCTTGAAACCATGAAGAAGATAGGACTGGCTATACTTGTTCACTACCTAAGGGCAATAAGCCACAGTGAAAATAAGATAATTTCTTATCAGCCAGCATCTTACTAGAAGGGAAGTTTATTAATATTCCTTTGTATTGCAGGCAATAATGATGGTCTTGCTGTTACCACACAAACCTTTAACACTCTGCTACTCAAGGACTCTAACAGGAGGTGATAGATCCTCTCTGTTCTGAGGCTGCACCTCAGGCCTAAAAGATCTCTGCTAATTACCATGGAGGGATTTTTTTCCAGCTTGTGGTACCAGAGGGACCATTTCTTATGAACAGTTACAAAATTGAGCACAGTGAGGACAGGCTGTGATTGTGAACTCCCACAGCCATCCCTCCCTAYCCCATGCTCTAAAATGGATGGTGGTTGCTCCAGGAAAGGAACAGAAGGTGCTAAAAGGGGCTACCCTACTTCACCCTTGAAATAATGTTTTAATCAACTTCCATGAACCTGAGCACAAGATGCATTTTCCTATTACACCTGTTAAACCACACACTGGTGAGGAAAAAGTGTTTGAAGTCWTCCATATTTAACAAAACTTACTACCTGTCCTACTAGAAAAGAAATCCAAGTCTATACATGCTGTGAATCTGAAGTGGATACTACCATCAATTTAAAACTGTAACAGACAGGAAGTGTAAGTTTAAATTGCTGAGAGCTTGATGCAAAAGATCTTTAGATCTGCTCTGGGATGTCTCAGGAGGACTTAAATAGACTTTAAGATGGTTAAAACAAATTAAATAGCCTATTACATATTACATTACATTTACTGCCCTACCACGCAGCTCCCATTTCATAGCCTATAAAAATTAAATTTTCTAGCACAAATTGACACTTAAGGTAGACCTGTGCCATCTTCAAACAAGGAAGTTTGACCATAAYTGAAATTGTTATCATTAGATTTAAGGACAATGAAAGGGGCAGGCAAATTGAATCCCATTACATTTTGACACTACTGCATGCAGATCTTTTTGTGTATTGTTGGTGAGAGAGCTTCAAAAATGCTCTGTTTCYCAAGTTTAACAGACCTGAAGATGATTTTCCTTATATTTTTCCCATATAGGTTAATATTTCCTTAGTTTTTCAAGGGGAAAAAAAAAGTAGAGCTACTGGAAGAGATCTTGTGATACTGCAGCAACTATTTTATGAATAACTCACTTTTAAATAAGGTGCTGACTGAGTTCAAACCCATAAAAATTCTATGGAGGAAGAAAGCCTCTATCCCAACTGATCAAACTTAAATCTAATAATTTCAAAGCAATACTTATGGCTGCATTTCACACAAATATTCTGGCTGCAGTGAACAGGGGGAAAGATTTTTCTGGGGCAGGGTAGTCTCCATGAATGAACACAGTCACGTAACACCCCTCAAAGCTGCTCCCARTTCTTGGTTTCACCTACTTCAGCCATAAACTACATTGACCCTTCTCCAAAACACTTAAGAAGCAGACAAAGCCCAAAACCAAATGAAAAATACATACTTCTACCCAACATACCAAATTAGAAACCTTTTCCCCTCAACCTTGCTAAATGTCACGTGCAAACTTAGGAACAATCCTTATTTATTTTGTGCCATCATTCACAAGCAAAGGTGAGAAAAGTGGCTCCATAAAGTCCAACCTTGCTAAACAGTAATTTTAGGTCAGCTAAAAATGGCTGCAAATAGACATCAGACATGAGGGTTTCATTAAGTCAAACCCTTCTAAAGGTCAGTGGTTGCCCATCTTACACCACAATTAAACTTCAGTTAACACAAGTGGCAGCTGTCTGCATGCACTGTGTGCTTCCCTCAGCACACACACAGAGCCACAGTGGTTATTAGCCTGTGTTTCCTCTCRGTGCACGTCTGGAATTACATTTTTGTCCACAATTTGATGGTTTCAATGAGAACAGTTAGAATAAATCAAGATGATAAAAATACCAGAAATTATCATGCACGAGAAAAGTGGGAAAGGTGGGAGGAAGGGCAAGAGGGACGGGGAGAGAAAAAAATTGTTTATGCACAAAGGTAACTCAAGGCCATGAAACGATCAGGTTTGCTGTTTTCTTGGTTTGGTTTTGGGTTTTTTGTTTGTTTGGTTGGTTTGTTTTTTCAGAAGACAACCTATCCTTTCATTTTGTTCTCGTGTGCTCTGCCTACTTCACTACTTCTCTGCCCCACAGCAAGGTCCTGCTGCTACACAAACAAGTTAAAAGATGTGAAATGAATGTATTAATATTATGCTATGRTTTCATTAAACGATATCTCAGATTTTGATAACAGCAGCCAAAAAAAGTATAAAGAGYCAGAACGGTAGTTTATCAAGTATATTGCATGAAAAATTCTCCTCATATTCTACAGAAAAACCCTCTTATTTAAGGAGATTTTTTTCTGTTGTCTTTCCTTTGAGGAGCAGCTGTTTTCCTTTCTCTGGGTGGTAAGAACATAAACAAAAGTGACATGAATAAAGCATGAGACCTGTTATGTTTCTCTTGTTTTGTTTATGTCTGACTATCTTTACTGCTGCACATCGTCTACCATTCACTGTGCACTAATATCAATACGCAGCAAGGGGGGGAAATGCCTTCCAGAAAAACTTTGTGCATAAAATACAGAGCTGATGACTTGAACTCACGATGCCAGATAGCTAAAGGTGGCTCCTTAAATACAACAAACCAGTACTGAAACCAAGGCAAACAAAAGGAGCATCCTAACGAGAGAGTAAGGACAGCTCAGGAAGCCACAGAGACAGGGCTAGTCCTGGCTGTAAATTCTAGGACAGCTTTTTCCTTTCTTCTTCCAAGGAATAACTCGAGATCAACACAACAGAGTGGTCTCTCTGGCAAACACAGAATGTGGCTTCTAACCCATTACAGCACTGGTGTCTAAATCATCCACACAAAGACCAATCTGTTGTGACTGTTGCTATCAACTGTTTCCAACCAACTCACAACAGACACATCTTTCTTCTTCTTGAGGTTAGTTAGGGTTTTTTTTTTTCTTCCTCTCCACTAAATGCTTAACAAAAGCAATAGGTCTGGGTCCAATTTTCATCTTTCAGTGGAAAGTACTGTTTTATCAAGGCAAGTTATGGCTCATTCATTGTACTACTGGGAGACACCACAGAACACCCTTCCCTGAGGGTCAAATCTGGCCTTCACAGCAAAAAGATAAAACTACAAATTTGTGTGGGATGAGGGAAAGGGAAAGAATCAAAGGGAGATCTTTTGTCTGGAGCCATGTCTACAGCAGTGGAATCACCRTGTTTGTTTTTTAACAACTACTGGATGGGACTGTCTTAACTCAAGTGCTATGAAAATAAGAGTTCTTCCATGCCACTGGAAGTAACTACAAATTGCAATAGGAGTTACTGGGAAGGGACTGGCTAAATGTTCACAGGAAATATTCTYACTACAACAGACATCAAAACTATAGATCCAGATGTCCTTTTCTAGCAGCAGCACCAGGAGATTTTCTTGCTCCTCCTCACTGTCCCAGCTGTCTGTGCTGAACTCAGCAGCCTGGCAAATTCACGAGCTGAGAAGAGGAAGCAGGAGCTGCTGTAATGATATGGTTACTACTTGAAAAATGGTATGGACCAACTACTCACAGTTTTAAACTAAGATTATCAATWAAAAAAAAGAAGACCTCTGACTTCAAACAATGCTAGCAATGTCCTGATTTTATAAATGCTGAGAGCAACKGCAAGCCTTGTCTTAATCAGTGAGTTTCTGCAGTTTAGTGTTTCAAATCAGCACAAAGTAGACAAGTAAGACTTGCAATTACACTCCAAACCCCCCATTCAAGTCATTCTGAATTGCTTTCCTTTACCTACACAAATAAGTAGTCTTAGTTCATAAARCTCTCAAATGTTAAATAATTACCAACTCGAGTACACTTGCACTTGCTTGGCATCAAAGCCTTCCATCTAGAATGACAATTTAATGCAGATTTGGACAATKCTAAGGTAAACACAGGTCTTTATTTTAAATACCACTGCAATAACATTAAGTTAACTGAAATACAGGTATCAAACTCTGTGTGTGTGACATGAACCACGGGGAGGTTAATCTCACATCATACCTCGAGTTCTACACATTCTCTTTACAAGCTTTTTCCATTTAGATTTAGCGTCAGTAAATGATGCGTTTTATTTTGCCTCAATTCATTTAATAGAGCGGCTGAGTAAAAACAAGGATGTCAATAACAAGTAGTAATTTAACTCTCTCACAATGGTATGCAGAAAAGTAAATTATACTTGGTCAAAGAGGTCAAAATGGAAATCAATACATTATAACATTCTTCTGCTGCACAGCATTAACAGTTTGTGTTTGTTCCCTTTCAAAGACTGGATGACTTTGTTCTCCAAGCCTTCCTGAGCACTCAATCCCTACCAGTAAATTGCATTTGCTTAATGCACAAGTAAAATCAACTACCTGTTAATATTGCTAATCACTGTACATACGTTAGGGAGAGCTTAAGGAAAGAGAAAAAAACCAAGGAAACCAAAGAGACAAAAGTACATTCATAGGTAACTTTATAAAKAAAGATTTCAGAGTTTAATGGTAAAACAAGTTAACTTTTAACACCAAACCCTAAAAACATAAAAAATAAGCCTCAAGAGCTATTTTTTTTCCTAATGGCAAATGGTCATTTAGCGCAACCAAAAAAAAAAAAAAAAAAAAAAAAAAAAAAAAAAAAAAAAAAAAAAAAAAAAAAAAAAAAAAAAAAAAAAAAAAAAAAAAAAAGTAAAAAAAAAAAAGAAATCTCATAAATTTCAAATTAGTAAGAGGTTTTGCATGAAAAAATACTATCAACTTAGTTTAGTTTAGTTAGTTAGCAGAGAAATTTCTTTTAAAACCATGCCAGTAAAGGCAGCAAGCATGGACGTAATCCCCCTGAAAAGCTGGTTTTRCTTGTATGGATTGCTTGAGCTTGTCTTAGGACCCTCCCAAAATAAGTCAGTGCAGCAAGACAAAGGTAGAACTCCTTGGCAGTCCAGCACACTGAAATCACTAAGGCCTTTCTGAGGTAAACCTGGAAACTGCAAAGCAGTTACTACAATTTTTTTTCACACATTCTCAAAAAGGAACAATTTCAGAGAAAAAAACACCTGCAGTTTAGTATCTGTTCAAAGCTGAGGTTCTCTGAAAGCCTGAYTAAACACTATTGAACAGATTGTTGGTATTAAAGAAGTTCTCATAATACAGAAAGCCCAACACCATCTGTATAGGAAACATCTTTCTCAAAATACATCTCCACCTCCGAGGTTTGGTCTCAGCCTTATCAATACACATCTGTCTTCACCCGTGTGAACAGCTATTGGCAAACGTTTACAAAAGACACCCTTRAAACTCCCTTGAAGTTCAGCTTTACTTTTGGTAACAGCTCTCAACCAAAGACTTTTACAAGTATTTCAAAGAGCATCTGTTTTGAAGCTGCAGAAGTGAGGTTTCTATATCTCACATGTGTCTTGAGCCAGGCAATCAGTAAAGGCTTATCTTTACTATCAGATCATCAGCAGAAGAATTCAGTGTTGACAGATGAGTTACAAACCAACTTTTTTTTGCAATTCCTTTACTTAGGAAGCTGGTCCGARATTAGGCACTATGTGATTACTTGAGGTTAATTTTTCAGGCTATGCCCTCAATAACAAGTGATTTCTGTAAGAACAGAGGGAAAAGTGTTATTGTGAGTCCAATGYTGCTCCTCTCCCGAGTGGAGACAGGCTGATACACGCATTGCGCAACCAGGAGAATCTGCCTCCTGACCCCCGGCTGTGACTGCTGCCAGTTGGAACATGGAAAAACCCTTGGATCAAATTCCAAAGGAGAGGCTTTGCTGAGCTCTCAGTAAAGGGATTCAGCATGTTGAGGGAAGAAGTTTCAAAAGGGAATGACACCTTAAAAAAATTTAAARTAACTTACGTCAATTTTCTTTTGATGTAGTTTTCTTATGTAAGAGTAGAGTTAAAAGATCCTGAAGATTTCTTTTTGGGTTAGGTTGGATTKTTTTAAACACAAAAGCAAACTAACCTCCCCCCACAATATCTTTAACATGCATTCAAGCAGTCTACCATAATAAACACAACAATGATTACATGAATTTTCACCAGTCCTGATGACTGTTATAGAGCAAACCAGACAGACAAGCAATGAGCCATCACACCTTCTCATTTACAACGATTATCAGAGATGTCACCAAGAATTTTGAGGGTGGGAGGGGATTTGCCAGAGCTACGAACAGAGTAATGATCTATTAAGCTTTAGAGCCTACTCTGATAACCCATAAAATTAAAGCAACTAGAAATGTTTTATAGTCTTTATGGATTTCCAGACACATTTGTGTAACTAACACCTTCAAGCACTCCACGCAAGAATACAYAGAAATACATCCCTGAAAATGAAATTCCTGGTAGTCTGCTTTTCTAYATCTCAGATTCAACTTGACAGGAGTAAGATTGATCAAAAGCAACCAAAGACCCTSCACTTCTCCTTCCTCTCATTTGCCATGCAGACAATAAACTCACATAAAACAAACACCACAAATGGAATAATGATTGAATTCAAACACAACTGTGGCCACTTCCAGACTGATTTTGTTCTGTGGTATATAACCGTGTCACAASGAGTCCTCCCCATAAATCTCAAACCCAACTTTTCAAGCAATCAAAACGTAAAAACTAAATAATTCTATTTGACCTTCATTATTTAGGTCTGTGTGCCAGGTCTAATCAGTTCTCACGAGCACATTCCACTTCTTAAAAACAGACTGTAGAAATACATTTTTCAAACTAAAAGGAACACAATGCATTGTTTTGATGCTACMGCCTGAAGCCCTTTATCTGAGTTTTATCAAAGTATACTCTATCACTGATCAAAGCAGCAATGACAACTTAATGTTTTTTAAAGTTATGTATCACTGTATAAACTTCCCACTTTTGTCTCGTGGCCCCTGGCTCTGCATGACATTGGGGGGACAYTCAAAGGTCAGACTTTCTTTTCCAAAGCCCTCGGTTCCCAACTGGCAGCTCTATCCATGGCAGGAATGGGGAGAGGAATTCCATCAGAGCTCTCTCCCCATGTACCCTAAAAATTTCAGGCTGTCATTTCTTCTGTCAGATATTGGAATGGCTGCTTGGTATGTTACTGTATCAACTATCTGTTCCACGTCACCCTATGACTCATTTTACTATCATCCAAAGACTGTTTCTGACTCTAGTATTAAAATCAATATTTAATCTTGAATTTCTTTCAATTTATTACTTCGCATATGCCACATAACTAGCTTTTTAAAGCAAAAGTTTGAAAGCTACTTGGACACGCAAGCCTTTTCCTAAAAAAAAAAAAAAAAAAATCTGTATTTTAACAATTCACTAAGAAATCTCAAATTGAGTTTCCTAGAAAAATGTTATGCAATTTTCTGTTTAATGAACTGTGTTGAGTTGTACTTAAGACTTCTTATTTAATAAAAAGGCATAAGAACATGTRACATATGTTCTTATGCACCACATTTCTACAGTCACATTAAGACCTCCAACATCTTCACAGAGTTTAAGCTTCAGATGAATGGTTGTCAGGATTACTTAAAGCACTCTCAAAATTCCTGTCTACCCCCACAAACAAGAGGAAAACCCCTGGAGAAACGAGGCTTACAGTCACTTGAGAAATCAAGGACTGCCCGAGCAGAAGAACGAGCCAGGATTTCAGAGGCAGCACCAAATCTCTGAACAATAGAGAATCCAGTTAAATCTGCTCCCATCCTCTCAGGAATGTGGGAATCATCCAAGGACCCACCATTAGAGGCAGCTCCAAGTCCTTTATCTCCTATCTAAGAGCCCTGGAGGGGAAGCCCATGGCCCAGAGCTCAGCAAACAGACGTGTCCCTGCAAGGATTCGGATTTGCAGGAGCACTGCTAAGCCACAAGTTCAACAGGCTTGGAAGCACCACTGGGAATAATTAGTTTGGCTCTTCCTGCTCCATCCTGATTTCACCCACACCTTACCACGGTTCTTAGTGGCTCTCCAAAGGAAGGAAGGAACAGGGAGGAGCTGGAGGGGGTAATTCTGTGAGTTTGGTGCACTGAAATCTTTCATTAGGATCTCACATGGAACAGAAGGGAACAAATGGGAGCATTGGCCCATTCTCAGATTCAAGTTTCAAAACAAATATCACAGCGACCTGGGATTTGGAATTGAGAATAGAATCAGAATTGAAAATAAAAAAATCAGGCAACAGCAGGTCACAGGCAGCCTCACACAGATAATGACACCCTCTACAATTAGGTTGTCCAACAATTTATTGACAAWGTATTTACAATCAGAACTCAGGGGGTGTCATTCTGAGATGTCTCTGTCCAGACAAGTGATGCCAGTGGTGGACAGGAAGAATTGCCACAGAAAAAGGAAACCTTTACAGATCAGTCCCTGCCCAGATCATACAAAGAATTCCAACAAAACAAGGATGTCTGAGATGCTGATGTACAGCACCGTGCTCCTAGACACTCCTGGATCTATTAATGAACTCAGTAATTACATCAGCATACTGCTCATGTTTAAATACAGTCAAAACTCAATCAGACACAGATTTTTTTCAAGTCAAAGCATCACCAAAACAAGAGGCCAAAAAAAAAAAAGTGTGATTGATCCAAAATCATTATAATCTTGCTAAAATGTGCAAAAARGAAGAAAAATCAATAGCTATGTTACAATTTTGAGTGACCTTTAAATATTGCAAGACTAATATTAGAAAACTCAAAACACTTGGCCATTACCGTGTGCTACGACAGGGTTTTAGGCTTCCATTTATTGACATGAGGCCTTAATGCCAGTTTCAATTTGTGCCTGATCGTTTTTTTCTGACAACATGGAATGACCACAGAAGTTAAAACGTGTTTTAYAAAATTGCAGATACTTGAAAATATAATGCACCAAACTGTATCACAATTTCCYTTTTTTAACTAAACACATGCTCATTAAAGGAGCTTAATTTCCAAATACTTTTTCCAATGATTGCTCTAAATTAGAATAGCAAATTTTAAGATGGAATTTTCTAGTCCAATAAGCCTGGTACACAAAGCAATATTTGAATCCGTAATTTAAATGTTACAATGAGGGACGCTGATGGCTTCCTCCAACTGGTTCCCATTAGTTTTCAGATTACTGAATTACAACACATACATMCACAGCACATGCATTTCTGGGGACCTGCTGTGCAGCACCAGAATGAGGAATACCAGAAATACCGCAGGCCATTGTTGAAAGAGATACTTCTGTTGGATTTTTTATTTCTTAACGTCATTTCTGCTACAGTTGYGGGAAATATTTCAGTTCCAGTGCACCCAATAGAAGCCCATCTGGAAGAAGTGTTGGAACAAAAGCCTATATTGGAACAACATTTTTAAGCATAAAATATAAGTCTGGAATTTTTCTGAKTATGTTTATACTATTTTGGCTACCAGCATCCAGTGACATTATGAACCTTCYGTGGTACACTGAAAAATGTTATATGATAGTAACAAAGAAGCTTTTAACAGCCCCTAAACATGAGGGGAAGTGGAAAAGAAAATAACTGTAAGGGGCAAGTAGACAAAGAGAGAACAGTGAGCAGCTCTAAGCACAGATGAATCATTCTGACATTCTATACAGGTGAGGGTATACAGGAAAAACTTCAGTTAACAAAAATTTCCAGGAATTTAGTGGAATTCTTTTATTCTCTGTCTTMACTTCCCTCCCCATAAATTTCAAGCACTCAGAAGTACTGAAGTCCTCCTGAGATTCTAACCCAAACCAAATGTTTGAGCAAGGCAGACTCAAACATTTAYAGTTATAAAATCCCAAGCAACCAACATCCTTTAATGAAATAGGTTCCACTGTGTTTGGACGTGCATGGAAGTTAATCCATAAGGAATACCAGCTGTACAATAAACTGCCCTCTGCTTTGGTCACTTCTGCTCAGGTCTCCAAATCCAATCCAAATCATTTCCCATCCACATTGCCATTTTGTTCCTAACTCCTCCCTGCTGTAATTTCATAGGGGAGTTTTTCTTATAAAAAATCCAGTCCTTACAGGCTGCCTGGATAGGCCTGTATTGGAGTTTATATACGATCAAAAGATTTAAAATATTTTCCTTCTAGAAATCATAGGAATGACTTAGAGATACCATCAGGTATTTWTATTGTACTTCTGGATTAATACAGCATAATTACCAAAGCCTCATTAATCCTGATGTGAAAAATGCAGTATAGTAACAGACAAGTGAGTTTTGCACCTATTTAGGAAAAAAATGTAATAATTAGCTGTTGTTGAACCAAAGAGGTCATGTAAAACTTAGTATACTGACCCTTGGTTTTATACAGCAAACTGAAGATAGAATTATTAAGCAGAGCTTATATTTTACAGACCTGTGCAAAGAAAACCTTATTTTTAATAATCAGGCATCAACTACTTCAAGGAAAACAACATATTATTATAATAATTAACATATTTTTATTTAGGAGACCATGCTCCTTTAAATAGTCACATACTTGCAGAGTGCAAAGCTCATGTAACCTAATCTGTGTTTTCCTCAAATCCCCACAAGTCCATTTACTTAAAAACACCACGCTCCTGGATGGGTGCCTGGCGTACCAAACCTGTCCCGTCGCGCATATTTTTATACATGTTACTAAATTAGGAAAGCAGAGTGGACTAAGGTTATGCCAACTTGGAAAAAAAGAACAGGGTCTGCATCAGTTTGTGCCTTTGCTTTTAAACTCATAACCATTATAAAAAAATKTTGAACTTTGTTATATATCAAAGCAATCTGCCCTAACCAGAGATAGTAACAAAAGCAGAAGGGAAATCTGRGGGGAGCAGGTAAGAAGCCAAATTTATTCCCCCTCATTTTGAAGGCTCTAAATCAAAATGTGGAACACAAGTTTAAAAAAATGAGTTAGGACCACATATTTTCATGCCAGGGTCTAGAGTAAGAATAGAATTACTGGCATGCTGTACCCATCAGTGGAAATCTACTGTGAAAAGAAGGGAGGGTAGAAGTCGTGTTTATGTGCCTTTAATTAAGATTTGCTGAAATCCCTTATATTGAGCTCTATTCAGAATTGTAAGTTGGGTATTCAAGAAGTCTTTACCAGTTAAATACTGGTATGAATAGTAAATACAGATATTGTGCTCACTAAAAAAGTGAGAGAAATGAATATGCAGTTTTTGTATCTGGAAGTTTCTTCTGCCCCCAATTAGTAAAGCAAATTCCAAAGCAAAGCAGACTTTGCAATAATCACTCAACATTCCAAGGGTTACAGCATACACAGACAAAGCAGCAATCAACAATTATCGTCTGGTTTACAATTTTAACAGTTGAACACTTCTTGTCATTACAATGAAGTCACCTATAGAGGAGAAAATTCTCTAGTATTTATCTATCTTTAAAAGTTACATATTTCAAAATTCATCTTCCTGAACTGTTCCAGCCTTCTGGAAGGACAAGTTGTTTAAGTTACAAAAACTCACTGATCTTACCGCTATTAATTTCCAATTAACTGAGAGGGTTATTCATTACAGAGAGATAATTATTAATTTCCTAATAATGGGTGGGAAGACTCAATCCTCCCTAACATTAAATATGATCAGCCTCAAAAAGGTGTGGTCTTAACAAATGGAATGGGAACACCCAAGTTCTATTTTTGGCTAACACTGACTCCTGCTGTGGCCTGGAGCAAATCACTTCTGTTAAAAACACTTTTTTTCCACTCTGTAAAATGAGGATAACACTCCCTTATCAGCTTCACAGGATCTTTCTCAAATGCTTTGAAGATAAAGTTTTATAAGCCTACAAATGTATTTTAATGAGTCTTAAACTGTATTTCTAAAACAATTTGCCTTAAAAAGGAGAAGGGTTCGAACAGAACTGAAAGGAAGGGTCTCTGTGCTGTTAACCTCCCCTAATATTGCTGCAGTTTGCACTTTAAATACACCAAAAGCATGCAGATTTACTTTCCTTCAGTCAGTCTGAARGAAGCAAAATGGCAACAAGTAGATGCAAGATGCAGTCTCCAGAGAAAACACAGAACTGCGGATTTGCAATGGATTTGCACATCCCMTCTCCTGGGGCAGGAAGGGAATTTGATGAACCTGCCCTGGACTCTGGCAGAGACCTGCACCCCTCCAGCCACGGCTGCTCTGTCACCTGCACTGTCCTTTAACATTCAAACAAACAGCATTCCACCAGTCGCAACTAATTTGCTATTATTTGGCCACTTTTTGGTTTTTTTGCTCGGTCAATGCATTCACTCTTGGTTTTTGAAGTTCCTGAACAACAAACACAAAGAGAACCTTGGTCTACCCATGTAAAGACAACTGCTGATTTTTTTTTCTCTTCTTAAAGGGAATTTTGCCAGAAGATGGGTTGGGATCATAAACCATACCCTCTTCTTTAATTACTTAGCTTTTGCTCTTGACTTGGCAAAACATTAAGCTTTTCATTTCAGTAAATCTATAATTAACTCCAGCATGTGCTGAGTAAACATAACCTCACTTTTAATTAAATCTTAGAACAAGATGCTACAAAACTTGCTCTTTCTAAAGAGAAGTACCTCTCAAGTAATGGGCAAAAAGAAAATTCTAATCCTTGTCAAATAAGAAACTTAAATCCAACTTTGACTACAASCCACCCTCTTTTAAGTCATCTGTTCCCCAAACGTGCATTCCAACTACAAGACCRAAATGTAAACCTAAAGAGCCACCACTGCACATCAAAAGAGTCCAAGGCTAAAGTCAAACCAAATCTAAATGGTAACAGCAAAACAAAACCCTGGCTTTGGGACTCCTCAAGAGTCATTTTTATAATGCATCTCACTGGATTTTTTTTTTTTCAAATGACACAGCACCTCTTACACAAAAAGAAATATTATTTCTCAAGAATGAAAGGAGCTGAAACATCATATGCATTATTACAATCAGAAACAAAGGGGAACATTCTAGTTAGTCATTTGTGAGAAGATTCAGAAAATTTCCTTCTGACAGTACGTCCATATAGAACTAACTCTGCAATTCCAAAAAAATGAAATATCAATTCACTGAATAAAAGGAGAAATCTCTGAAAAAATAAAGTTCAGCTACTGTGAAAACACAACGTCATGTTTTAAGTGAAGCTCATACATGAACTAATGMAATAATATGAAATAACCATCTTTTGTTTATGATGATTTTTTCCAATAACATCTTTGGTGTCACACGTTTCCAAATGGCCCTCAAGAATTTAGATTATTTAAATGCYACATTTAAATAGTAGAAAACTTGACAAAACTTACTTCATGCTAAAGAATTGCATTTACCAGAGCCAAATAAATGAACCAAGAAACTGTTAAAGACAGCAGCTACAAGATTTACAATTTGCAGAACAAAAAAATGTTGTACATTTAAATGAAAACAAGTCCTCAAGAGAACTTTATAACATTAAATCTCATACTACTTCTCTGCAACTCTTTTAATCAGCTCTTGTCTGAAATGCAGAACCTCTCAGGGATTCTGATCACCACAGAATGTAGATACTGGTGACTCTGCATTAGGCAAAGCTGGTCCACTTATTAATCTTATCCAAAGTATATTCAAAATATGACATTAAGAGAATTTCACAAGGGATTTTCTAYTGGCCATTTGATATCATATCCCATAACAGGCATATTCTGACCAATTTTTAATTCTCACCAAGTTGAGCTGAGTGACCTTTCAGCAGTTCTGCCAACAAAGCTGACAGAAGCCCCATCAGCAGTGGCAAATTAAACACAAGAGCCTTGRGGCCAAAGCTCAGGAGCTGATCCAGGGTGGCTCTGATTTGGGAGCGTTTGCTGAGCACAAAGGAAGGACTATCACAGGATCACAGTGTCACTACACAGAAGCTGCTTCCCCATCTCCAAGGGACACCATTCCATGCCTCACCTAAAGTACATTTTCCTCCTGATCAGTCCGGCATTGCCTGATTTCTTCAGGAAGCTAAAGCTTRTGTACTCACACCAGCTGCATGTATTTTTATCATTCTCTCCCACCTCCTCCCTTAAAATATTTTTTTTTTAACTCATTGGACAATCATGACCAAACCTGAGAAAAGCAGAATGGCTGTCATCAGAGTGGCTGTCATTATTACGTTCTCACAGGTTTTATTAAAACAGGTACTTAAGAGATTAAAACCTTGCCCAACCCAGTGAAGATAAACCACAGCACAGGCTCAAGCTCTATCAGAGTGTGAGGAATCTCTACAATCAGACTAGAGGCTTAAATCTAAACCTTAAACGCACACTACTTCAATTGGTTTAAAATTTCATTTCTATAAGGCAAATCTTAAATACTAAAAATGAACCTTAAGAGCACAATTGTGGAACAAAGCCATTAAAAATGCAWAATGAATCAACATATGCTATTAATTGCACTGTTTCTTCCAGCTCTTAATCACAATTAATGAAGACACAACAAAGAATCATTCTTAAAAATTAAAATGCAATAGAACAGTGGGGGTGTTCAGACACATAATAGCAAACATTTACCATCCAACTGTGCTGCAGCTGCAGTGAAGATATTTTTTAGCAATTGATTTAGGATATGATTAAGAATATCCTCCTAGATATCCACGGAATTTCAAAAAACTGAAGGTACTTTTATCACCAGACACTGGGAATGGAGACTCAAGAGGAATGAACAGGCAACCACTCTAAAGTAATTTCCATAAATGACTGTCATCTAAACACAAAAGCTCTTTTTGAATGCAGACCTTTATATCCTGCACAAGCTGCACTTGTAGAAGCTAAGAAATGGTTCCTTTTTATAAATTAAGTGCCATTAAGAGCTGTCTTTCCCCAGCAATGCATTGCAGTGCAGCAGCAAACACACAGCAGAATGATGCACTGCAGTGAAATCACATTCTATCCAAGTTCAGCTGAACTTTGCCAGCTTTCCCAACAGAATGCTAGCTGAAACTATTATGAAGATTCATGCTACCAGTGTAATTAAGGATGAAACAATTCATCAAAATTTATTATATTCAACAATTGAAAAAGGAGAGTAAAATAAGTGCTAYTTTGAACCTCAAAGATTTATTTTTYATAAAGTCTTTGAAGTCYTCACAATTTTCCAGAGAACATCTAAGAAAACATGCTTGGAAGTCCTCTTTGGGGATGGTTCTCTTAGGAAACACTCACTGCAGTAGATCAACTCTCCAGTGGGCAAAAAACGCAGTGTGAATGAAAGGCTAATCCTGTTTGGGCTGGTAACACTCGTGTGACATCCAGACATACTGACAGGGACAGGATTACTACCACCAGCAGTAATGGCACCCAGGGACCACACACCACTGCACTCTCCAACTCACAAGTAGCCAACACTACTATCATTTCTAAGCATGCAAACTTCTCGTGCACACAAACCTAAACACGCTCAGGGACAATGCTCAGGACCAAATTTTGTATAAACTTCAGGAGAAATTTAATGCAGCAAGTCTCAGCTGATACCAGTTCCTAATCAAATGTGGTAGACTCCAAATCAACTCTTCAGTAATGTAAATTATTCTTTTGAAAGTCTTTTTTGGAACCTTTTTAAGTTAATGTGTGAAGTTTTGCAGAAAATGTGTCACTTTCTCTTTGAACAAGTCTTTCTTTCATGGTACAGCACCATAAGGTAAATTATCTTTGAGGAACATAAAGCACACTCAAGTCACTCCTTTCTTTTGAATGTAGGACATCTGAAAATTGATGGAAATTTTATTGGCCTTGGGTCATAATGTTTAACAGGTTTATCTAATTTCATTCCAGAGCATTTACATAGTCATATACATTTTTTTTCTTTCTAATCATAACCACCCTTTGACTTTTTTTAAGCAGCCTAGAAAAGTGCAAGGAAAGGACAGCAAGATTTCTGCACCAAAACTTCAAGGAGCATTTGCAATTCTTGAGAACAAACAATGTGAACTTACAAACACMTGAAGGTCACATTGGGAAATTAGTTAAAATAGAGCCAAAAGCTAATCCTGTTAGATTACGTTAGACCACTTTTTTTTAAACCATAGCCTTAAATTTTTATCGTCTCTTCAGATCAGAAAATGCAAATGCACCAGAGAAAAATTAAAAACTGAAATTAAAAAAAGTATTTGAAAATCACCATCATCTTATCTGAACRTATATAAGAGTAATGGAAGAATAATAATGTCGTATCTGCTTATCAAAGTATTTAGAAGAAAAAAAAAATCATTCAAAATCTGCCCATGGCCAACTTTTTCTGACTTTGTGTCACATTTACTTTGAATAATTTTTTTTATTATAAACTAGCAAGACAAATATTTGTTATCTACTGTCACAATGAGMTAGAACTGCCATAGGCAAAGCTACTAGACATGTGTCTTTTTAGAGAATACAAGATTGGGGCTATTGGGCAAAAAGAAAGGAAGGACCGGAATCCTTTATATTGGGGAATATTGGAAGAAACATCATTTTATCATAATGACAGTTGTCACTGGCATTTTGTGTCTTCTCAAAAAAGTTCAATMTTTTCTTGATATGATGGCAAAAGCTGTTAAATAAATACATTTTTCCCACTTCAGCAGCACAGGACTCTCTGTAAGCACAGAGAACACAGCTTTTTTCTAACTACAGAGCCCATTGGGAGCAATACAAACAACAATCCCTGCAAGTACAGGTTGTACCACTGAGTAAACCAAGAGCAGATCACTTGACAAATGAAGCTCCAAGGGCTGTGTCAGTGCTGTGAGCCCTCAGACAGTGCACTCACCTGCAGGTAAATATTTCAGCTGGTTGTTTGCCAGGCGAAGGTGCCGCAAAGACCTCAGGCGGCCGATCTCTGGACACACAATCTCCAGGGCRTTGTCACTTAGGTCCAGAAACTGCAGCTTAACCAGGGAGCCAATGGCTTGTGAGAGAACAGATTAAAACGTGAATGTGACCCRAGAGCAACGTTAAAATCTTCACAGGACTGTGAGAGGAGAAGGAGCCCCAGCGCCCGACAGCTGTGTCTGAGCACATTTCRAGGTGTTAAAGGCGGTCTCACAACTCCATGACATCAATTGTGGAAATGCTGCTCTGGCTAACAAATAGCTCTGCTGGCAGTGAGACAGGGGATAACAAATCCAGGGATGTACAGAATACTCCCATCTCTAGATTGTGCTCAGACAATTCTGCTCTGAAACCACTTKCTCCCTTCTCTTCCTTTGAGTCTATACAATTTACATTCAGAAAGGGCATAAACTGAACACAAATTCCTCAAGATGGGTACATAATTCCACAGTTAAGAAAAAAAAAAACCAACAAAACCTAGTACAAGTTTTTGCTCCTTTGTGTTTCAAATCTGTCATGATCTAAACCAGCAGAGTATTCAGTGTGGTAAATGTCTGAAAGCAGCAGACACTCTGGATTTCTGTTTCTGCAGATGAGTGCATTTGGCCTTTTCACTTTCTGCAATTAGAACTGGAGCAAACAGCATTTAGGTGCATTTGAGAAATCATTAAAATAATTTAACATCGTATAAACAAGGATATTATCAACTAAAAGCTAGACTGGTATATTTCGTATTAAAATCTTTAATGTTTTATGGGAAAATAAAGGAAAAATAAGCCTCTTCAAAGAAGAAAAATGAATATTTTATGATTRCTGCCACTTATCGTGAGCTGGTAGATTACTTACCTTCAGGTACAACAACTATGTTATTTGAATGAAGGTACCTGGGGGGAGGAGAAAAAAGCAGAGGACACCACCTGTTACCCTCAAGGACTTCTGCTACATWATCAGTTTGCAAAATATCCAGTTTCAGACTGAAAGAGCACCCTCAGAGCCATTCCTCCCTATGACCACAAAAGCTGTGAAAACTGGCAWTGGGCAGGTACTTAAGTTTCACTTGGATTATTAAATGATTAGTATAAAAATAAAAGAAAATGACATACCATTATGTAAAAGAAACCATTCACAGTTACAATAATAATGGGCTTTAGTTTTAAGAGTCACATGGAGGAAAACAAAAAGGGAAAAGAATAAGCAGAGAGAATAACCAGAATGAATCATATTTGATCACCAGGTTATTTGACACTAAGTGCTGGCCAAGGAAAGAAAAAAAGCCCACACCCACACAAGTTACACGGKTACAAACATTTTCCCCTGCACATAAACCCTCACACCTTTACTGAAGAAATAAGCACATGATCTATTCACTGCAAGTGGCTTTTTCAAACTTAAAAGTACATTTTTCAAAAGAAAAACCCAATCTTACACATGGTTATTTATGCAGCTACAGAGGGTGGCCAGATCTCTCACTAAGAATATTCAGCACCCTCTGATGGAGCACTTCCAGTACTTCTTGTAACATAAACACCGATCTTAGATTTTACACATTTCAGATTTCAATCATCATTGCTGCAAAAGAACAATTGGATCTTGTARAAAATAACAGTAACAAAATTTTGCAATATTGATATCCAACTGTAAAGGAGTACTAAGGACTCAATGTTCAATTGCTTAGGCACACACGGAATTATTTTCATAGCATATTTTTTTCCACTCTATTCCAAGAGCATTTCCTAAAGTAGGAAGGAGCCTGTCTTTTCAGGGAGGCAGAAAAGGGAAAAGACATAGGAACATTTCAACTCCATGGGGCATCAGAACCTTCTCTTTTTCTTTAAAAATTGTAGGTATTTAAAATTTGCTAAAAACTTAAATGTAAGAATACAATGTGTTTGTCTACCCATTTCACCTGCAGCTCCTAAAAATATTTGTGAACTATTTCACTTAAGCTAAAAAACTATATTATGAGGAGCTAYGTTCCACAGCATCAGGGGCATGATATACAAAGAAAAACACACAACAGKAACATTATTAAGGACATGACTTTTAGGRGAATAAAAACAAGTTAAGTTTGTCTCTCAAAATTGAAAGCTACTCTTGGAAATTGTTCTTTAAATAAAACTATTTTATGATCTCTGACTACAAAACAYCTCTTACTGTCTCATCAAAAACTGACTTGTCCTGTTAGAGCTACAAAGCACATTGCAGCTCTCTCCAGAGTACCAGGATGTGTGGGATAATGGTGGGACAAGTGAACTTGCTGAACACCAAATAATTTGGAGGTTTGACTCCTACAAATCAGTTGATTGTAAGAAATTATTTTAAGTTGTAATTTAATCAAGGTTTTCCTAAAGACACCATAAATAACAAGAAGATTTCTTGATGCCTGGTGGCAAAACTTGATATCTAATACAAAAATATTTATTTTACTGCTTCAGAGCACAAACACTCTCCAGACAGRGGCACGAAGAGAAAGGAGTCAATCCTCAGTGAGTCAGAGACTGCAGTGACCTACAAACCAGTTCAGCTACGCTGTGGCCACAGGCACCAGAAAGGTGGGGTTAAAGGGCCATGTGAGGATGACAAGATCAGACAGCTGAGGGCATTGACTCCTCAAATAAACACCTCCAGTGCSGAGCTGGCCATTAAATAAACACATCAATGCTTCAGCAGCTACTCATCTGAAAGTGAGGCAAAGGAGTTAAAAAGGGGAAAAGAGGGATGTGCCTTTTAGCCYCCCACTGCCAGTCCTACACAGAAGGGAATCACAACTTTGTAAGAAGAAAATGGAAAGGAAGAAAACATTGTCTCAGGGGCTTAAATCTTAAATTAATTGTCAAAATAATACAGTTCATGGGACATCTATTTTTTGGAACAAGACTGGATAAAGTGCTCTGCCTACAGCAATCATCATTCCATAGTTACTAGCCCTACAAACTCATCCCTGCTCCTATTTGACAATCTGTGACTTGSTTCCAAAAACTTATTACTACAATCAGCCAGACTGAGATCATAAAACCCCTGGGAGCTGGGGTGGGAATGAGCAGTGAGGGATGGGCTGSAGGCTGTAACCTGTTACTCTGGCTCTGTCACAACCCTCTGACCACTGCACTGAGGGGAAGTTCCAGGGCTTTATCAGTGTGACAAGTCTACACAGAATTTAGAGAGTAAGTATTTTTTTTTTCCCTTAGCAGTATAGACACTTGTATAAAGGKTCTTCTTATACAATAAACAAGAATTTTTTTTTTTTAAAAAATTAATATAATTTTAATTATGGAAATGGACTGAAGTGGAAAAGGAGGTGGACTGAATACACCTCCTTTAGAAAAAAAGCCCAACAACAAACATATTAAAAACAACAAAAAACAATTACCCTTTCTTGCCCACCAAGAAAGCCCTTCACACTTAACAGATAAGTTATATGCAAGCAATACATTCTAGATTATTTTAAGATGTGATAGATAAGCATAATAAAAATATATTAAAACTCCTACACAGACTCACAATTCCACGAGGTTTGGAAGCTTCTGTGCAAGGTTTTCTGGCTGAAAGAGAATTAGAGATTTTTTAGGCTTCCAAACAAAAACCAGACATACACATATTGTATATCCAAGTCATTTTAATCACAATACTACAAAATGTCAGCAGGAAAAATGGCAACAAGAAGGATCTATAAAATACCCTGTATCCATACCCCCAAATATCCATCAGGGCAATCTGGGATGTATCCAGGGGGARTAATTTGCTACTGAACAGAACTACWGCCTAGAAGTGACATTATCATGTCCTCAGCAAAATAGGAGTSMGATTTCTGAGACTGAAAAGATGGATTACCTAATCTTACTTTTGAAAATATATTCAAATAAATGAGGTAGTTGAAGGCAAGAGATTGCTAAGAAGCTGCAGCCTTTACAGACTTAAAGCAGAACAAGAACTGCACAAGATGTCTCACCAGAATGTATTTTATAATTCTGCTAAACTGGGAAATGACCTACAATCTTTGTGTAGCTTAATCAATTACCACCAAGCCAGAACTGCTGAATCCATCAAACTAGATTTTCATATTTACATATTAACATGCATATCATTTCCTAACTGCCAACTGATCCTGAGCTATAATTCTCTTCCTTGGTGGCATTTATAACCATGAACACATATCACAAAATTGGCTTCACAAGTTTCAGATGTCATGTTGGAAACTGTACTCAAAATTATTCAAAGTTAACACAGTTTTAATGCTTAAGAAACCTGCTTTAACATAGATTTGTGTTATTGAAAAAAAGGGCTTACAATACTGATACATGCAGAAACGACTGCATTTGAAAAGCAGCTTGATCACATAATTAAATTCCTGTTAAAACTAGAAATTTTCATGTGAATAAACATGACATGTGATACTTAAACAGGTAAAATAGGTATTGTAACTAAAAACATATAACTTCATGTTCCTAACTTGATTGTGGAGGAACATGCTAATCTGAAACAGTAATGTCGAGCTATGCTCATGTAGCAAACAGGCCCCGTGCTAGATCTGAGTACAAAACCCAGTTTGCTTAACTCGGGAGCAGAAATTTATGGGTCAGGACAAGAAATGTCGGATGAGGTCAAGAAACCCATGCGGTGACGTCAAACCCAAAAAGGCACAGTGGCTGATCCGGGGCTGCCACCTCGCGGCAGCACCGCCACGGCGCCGCGTTTTACCCGGGCAAACATCAAAGCTTGAACTCAGAAAATGTGCTCCAGCACAAAAAAACTCCAGCATTAATTACAATTAGTACAATTAACGACAATAAGGATGCTAACCTGCACCACAAACTATTGTCACTAKCTCACTTACTGCTATGTCAGAACAGGACATATCACATATTCTGAAGYAGTAAAYTGCAAACAATTATTCTTGATCCTGCTTCTGGCAGGACCAACAAGGCAAACACCTATTTCCTTTTACTAGATGGGGARAGTGGGTACTGGAATGCTCATGCTATCAAAGATGAACTGAGAAGTGGGAAGATTTGATGCTGGGATACAGGTGTGCTGTAGGGTTCTTTGATCCATTCATTATGTCACAGTACTCCATCACTTCCATCTTGCCAATGAAGACAAAAAGGAAATTATTCTTAGGCAAGGTAAATTCTGTCAGCGTAACTATCCCAGACATTTCAAAGGAGTCATCTGTCAAGGACAGGAGTCATTTCAGAAGACCAAAGAACAAAAGCTGRTTTAGTCATTTATTTTCAGAAGTCTGAAGGAATGAACCAGTGGGACAAAAGYAYCACTTAATTTTAAAGAAATATGGTGCAGGTTTAGTTTTGATGGTTGCTAATAATGCTTATGTAATTTAAAGTGTTTACTGATTAGCTATTGCTCATCACCTTGCATCAGCGGAGTATAAGGAAGACACATCTTCCTCCARTAACTTCATTGTTTYTTCAACTATTCTCAGATGAGATTTCCACATTCCTCCCCCGCTCCCAGTGTACATGACTTACTACAACTTCATTACAATTAAAAGCACTACTTGTCCTACCTATCAGTAGTGGACATCAAAAAACCTCATTATGAAATTCTGTTTTGTAAAAATACCTATGATTTGTGTTTTCACAAGTTCCTCATATTTTTTCCTCTCTGTCATCTCTTTTTGCAAAAGGAATTAACCTCAATCTCTCGACCTTCTCTCCCAGGGCATGTTCTCTRAAAGTCCCTCATTGCTGCTCTCCAGGTTCTCTCCAATTCACCCAGGCTGTTCATGAGTATGAAACTCTCAGCTCCAGCTTGTGCTTTAACAGTATCCAATAATTACTTCCTTCTGCTTTTAACRGAGACTGTGAAACTTTCCATGTTCCAAAAAGACATCTGCCTTTTTTTGTAACATGCTGCTGACTTGATCTATTTTGGTCCACTACAACTTCCAACATCTCTTCTGTGGAACAGATGCTCAGTGAATGACACCCAAATTTGTTTGCCTTGTTCCAACAATAGTGCTGAGCACTTGAATGAGATCCCAACAAGGCACATTATGAGCAAGCTATCCTGATTGCTGTGAATCTAATCATGTTCTGCTTCACACTGTTTGAAAGTGATTTTGCCTAAATATGATCTACATTTTAACTTTTGTTTCAGTTTCTTTAGCCAGGTCTTAGCACTTACATGCAACAGTCCTTATTGTTTTATCTTTTGAGCAGTGCCAAGTTAGTGAGCCTTACTGCACTAAATCATCACAATTTCACAAAGTGTCAAGGCAGAGCTGTTTACAGTCTCTGGCTATTTTATAGCAGCTTTCATTTGCAACCATGAATCCTATCCTCCCATTAAGTTATTACATATTATTAAATTATTGCCCAAAACCAGAGTGCTAAAATTATTCTCTACAGTACATGTCAACTTAAGGGACTCATTCAAGATGAATAAAAGGCATAAAATCTTAAGAATCCTTTCYATTTCTGGCCCTTAGAGTGGAGTACTGGAGTTGTTCTAGGAAACACTGAAAACTATACAATTTTAGTGACTTTAAAGTAGTCACACCCTACAGCTCTTCTATCCTTGCTATTATTTTACATTCCATACCATGGAAGACCTCACCAAAAAAAAAAACAAAAACAAAACAGCCAACCAAACCAAGCAACCAGACAAAAATGAAGATTTGGGAGTTAAGCCTATTCAGAGTGGCAAGTTTTGACTCTATTCTGTAGAGTCTTACCAGCTCAGAACAYCTCTCACAGTTATTTAACTGCCCCACACTGAATTCTGAGGTCACAACATCGACTCAGGGTAAGAATTTCTTCAGTTGAGGAAAAAATAACAAAACAAGAAGAAATCCTGAAAGAAAATCCCAAAATCCTGGCATTAACTCTATTCTCCTGCATTAACTCTACTCCCCTATCAACAGCAGCCCACAGATACAAGTCCTTACTGGAACCTTAACAGCAGATTTGGAATTAGACCWTGGGATTGACATTGCTTCTGAAGTTGGGCACACACTAAGGGAAAAGTCATTCAGCCTAATGAAGAAATGTAGAATTCTCCTAACAGGAGAAAGGCCTGTGAGTAAAATGTATAGGTTAAAAAAAAAACCCCAACAGAACAACAACCCTGACAAGAAAACCCCCAGCAAGCAGACAGAGCTTCAAAAGGGTAACCACAAAATGTCATGGACTTCCATTTATTATTCTCTGCATTACCTAGTTCAGGTCCAAGTACTCAYATCTTAACAGATGATGACACCTTTCAGGGTCAGATTATCTATAATATTATTTTGTAAAAATCATCTTGTTTTTTCGGTTTCAAAAATCAGAATTCCTAAACACCCAGACAGTAAACATTGCAATAAAGAGTTTGTCATACCAATGTAGTCAGGGAATTTCTTTTCATGTAAAGTCTCTCCAGGTACTGCAGCCCCTCATCTTTCAGTAACTCCAGAGGGAAGTGGTGGAGATTTCGGTAATTTAAGAACAAGTTCTTGTGCCGTTCCAGCTTTGCCTCAGAGATTGTTTTACACAGTTCTGATGCCATGACTAAGCACCACATCTACTGCATCGAATCTTCTGAGAGCAGACCCATTTCTAGAAGACAAAAAGAGGGAAAAAACCCAGTATTAGCAAAGTGTGGCAATGCCTTCTTTTGAAGGAACAGTCAGCCATTACAGATTATCTGACAATTTACCTAAACACACTTGTTCCACTTAATACACAAAGTCCCCAGAAGATCCATACTATAAGCTATAGTTAGAAGAAAGCCTTTGCCTGTTTTCTGGATCAAGTTTTAGTGCATTACAGGACCTGAAATAACAAAATCTTTAGGTATGTGTAATGATTTTAGTTTCATCCATGTTTGATTGACCTTTCAGATTATTTTGTCAAAAYTGACACAAGAAGAAAAAAAAAGCAACCTCTATTAACCATTACTGATGTCCCAGATCTATCCTGTGAYGTGTGCTAAAATAAGAAACCACAGATAAGAAAACCACACAATTAATAGAGGATTTTAGTCTCAGATGACTAGAAAACACCATCATCTTTTAAGCCAGAAACACAAAAGGCAATGAAAGTTTGATATGCTTTCCCACATAAAACTAGTGGAATAATTTACCAGTTGGAAGAGATAATTGGGATGGATAGGCAGCAAAACCAATTTAAAATAATACACTAATATATAAAATCTGAAACTTACAGTAAGAAAATAAATAAAGAGTTAGATAAGACAGATTTTCAGCTCGCCCTACTAAAAATAAAACCAGAGAGAACAAAGTGTCAAGCTTTAACTGACAATTTCGAAACCAGAAAACAAAAGCAGGAAGACAAATTAAAAATTAACTAGTATCTGAAACATGACTTTATTCAACTTGTTTTTCACATATAACCAAAATTCAAGCCATTATTWTGCTGTCTAGATTTAGACAACAGCAATGTTGCATCTTTTCAACTATCTCAGCAGCCAGAAGAACAGAATAAACCCAGACTATCTATTAATTTAAAGTTACCATTTTGCTACAGACTCATTTATATAAATTAATTCCCATTAACAAAAGGCAAGTAGTCAGAACTGCTTCCCACCAATAACATTTTCTATTTTAATTCATTCCCTCACTGAAGGAGAGGTTTCTAATGATAACAGATATTGAAAGTGAAGGTCCTAAATCAAGAATCCCATCTGATGATAAGCATGGTACACAAAACTGCAGCTGAAGACTGACAATCCTCCCATCCATGTAAATCAAACTACTCATSAGTTTCAGTAATTCCCTAGATTTAAAGACAAGCAGCTCTTAAAAATGACCTRTGTCTTTCTGGAACAAGGCACATTTTTGGGGGTTTTAAAAGGATTTTAACAGTTGCCTTCATTAGTTGTCTTAAGGGACAGGGCACACACACCGGCCCTTGGCACTCTTGGAATTAAAGCTCTTTTAGTCCAGATGATCAAGGAAATGAAGCCATTACAATTCCCAACTCCACTTCTGTGATAACCACTAAAATAATACATGGAAAAGCATTAAAAATTTTAATGGRCATAGTCTGTGTATTTATTATTAACTGCTACAATAKGAGACATGGTAAAGGAAAGCTCATCTTTGTTTGATTTTTTAATCAGAAGCTTTGAAACGACAAAACGTATACATAAATATGCAGTAGCCTYCCAATTTGTCTACAGATGCTTTTTAAGTGTTCTGCACTTGTGGGCTTCTCTTCAGAGTTGTGACTCCATGTAACAATTGCACATTTAGCCAAGGCAAACACAGATACACAAATGTGCAACCCCGCAGATGCAAAGTCCAGTCACAATCTACTCTGGCTCTCAGTTCAAAGGAACCTCTTCCTACTCCCTTCCACCACCAGCCAAACTTTTCCTCACTCAATTATCTTCTATCACATCCTCACCAAAGAGGAACAGCCACAGTCACGGTCTTKAAGGAGAATGAGGGCTGACAGTACCCAGTGACGATGGCCCTGTGAGAAGCCGGGTCACGCAGGGAAGAAAAAGGCGAGGAGGAAGGGGAAAGGGGGCACGGGGGAGAAGGGGTAAAGAGGTGAGAAGAGGGAGAAAGAAGGGGAAGAGAGAGACCCTGGATAAGGGGAACACGGGGCAGAGAAAAAGGACCGGGGAGACAAGTGGGGAATGGGGGGCCCGGCCATGGCGTGCACCCCCTCACGGAGAGGCGCCGTGCCCGCGCGGTCCGGCGAGACGAGAGCAGGGGCAKAACACCAGAGGTTACCCCCTCACCGTCAGGACCCGATAGCCCTGTCCCCGTTCCCATCCCCCCGTCCAGACCGGCCGGGTCATTGCCACTCACCGGGGCCACCGCAGGGGGAGCGGCGCCGCCGCCGGCCCAGAGACCCGGGGGCGGGACGAACCGGAGCGGCCCGGGCCGCGCGAGACCGCCGCCACCCTGCGGCTCTCGCGAGACAGCGCCCCGCCCGCGCCCCGCCCCTCCGCGGACAGCAGCCAATCACAGAGCTCCGCCTCTCCCGCCTTCCTCCACCAGCCAATGGGAGCGCGCCGCCCCTCAGCGCCTCGCCCGCCCCTCGCTGTGGGCTGAGGGGCGTTCCCGG